>NC_059541.1:1527651-1830681 GCF_905220415.1 Colias croceus | reverse complement strand
AGGCCAAGGGCCGTATGACCTCTTATTCCCAGTCAATTTACGCCGTGAATTGAACTGACTGGCAAATTCTTATGATACCATAATTAAACATAGCTGGATAATGCGATAATGCGACGCTATCCATAAAATAAAACAGAAAGAAAATCGGTGTAGAAGTTTTTGTGTTTATCTCTAACAGATAGGCAGACACGGTGGTGGACTTAGTTTTATAGAATTATACTTCACACTATGTTAGGTACCTATACCTAAATGTTATATTATTTATCCCATAAATATAGGAACCTTGTTTATGTCGACCATTTCTATGTTAATATCGTTCCAGTATTTAAATAACAAATTACGTTTTATGTGCTTTATTTAAATTAGAGGTTTATTATAATGAAAGTACAAATATCATGTGGCGTCATTAGTAGATAATTTAAAGTGAATATTAATAATTACAATACGTTATTTTATTTCATTATCAATCTCATAAATGTTGATAGAATTGTTACGGCTATAATATGGCAGCTCGCCATTTCTGTTTGATTATTATAAACCTAACTATAATTTTAAAGGAGAATGGCAAACTCCCATAGGACTCTGGGCCTGATCGTTACACTGATGATTTATGGGTGATTAAATAGATAAAAATATACAGGCTCTATGAATATAATAATTATAGATCTTTTCTATGGGATAGCAGAGATATTGGGATATTGATTAAGATCAATTTTGAATATAACGTTACTAAGGCCCTTCTGCCATTAGGTACGATACTTCTAGAATACGATACTCGCGTAGAAAAAACTACTTAGATATTTGCTGGCTACCCGATGCTCGCATATTATGCGACTGAAAAATGACTAAATTCATCATTATTGTGCCTCGTTTTTGTGGACCGACGTTATAATAATAATAATTCATTTATTTATTTATTGCAACAACAGTTACGTCGTTATGTCGAGCAATAAGCAATTCCAGTGACGAAGAAGCTCTTGCAGTTTTTCTTTTTTATAGAAATAGAAGACGCCAACGTAAGAGTAAGAAGTACTGGATTCATCCATATATTGAAAGAAACATAAATTGTAGAGTTTTTGTAGCCGAACGAGAACTACAACATGATTATTAGATATTTTTATCTTTCTAACGAAGAGATACGCGCGAGAGTCGAGACGCGATGCAAAAGCGACCGACACGGTGAGTAGTGCTATACTAGTCGCGGACGTGTAGGATACCAGTAGCGTAGTGTGCGAGCCTACATAAAAATGTATGTGAGATACTCCGCGGCGACTAGTCTTCGAGACTTGCAGGATACTTGAATCGCCTATGCGTATCGTAATGGGAGAAGGGCCTAAAACTTCACTCAAATGTCAAACAACAAACATAAACAAATCACTCATCACTGACACAATTATGATTAATAATTTGACATTTTATTAATGGCCAGCTACCTAAATAAAAATGTTATAATTTGTTTTTATTTTATAGAATGATCTAAATAAATTAAGATATGTGTTAAAAATAAGTTAAGTTTTGCTTCTGATTTATAAAGCATTTGAATTAAATAAAATTAAAAATAAAATATAGACATTCATTCGTATTAATCGATATATTCGACTTTTTTACTCCTGACAACACTGACAATCTCTGCTTGATAAGACCGGTAGTCATAGAAATCTAAATAACAATGCCGGTAGTGAACACATTATCTTTTTTTTCAAAGATTTGTTTTCCCATAGAATCAGAAATAAATATTTTACCAAGAATTACTAAAAATAACATAAGGAATTTTAAATATATTATGATTTCTGTAACAGTTAGGCCCAGTTTCGCCATTCTCCTTTTAATGTCAATTTAGATCAACGTTAACAAAAATTTGCATTTTTACTGATAATAGAATTATTTTACAAATGCATGCTACGTATAATTCCAGAAACTTTTACTTCGATCCAAGTAGAGTCACAAGTAATTCAAACTATACCTACTGGATATTCTACTCACTTCAATGGATAGATTTTTCCGATTCATTACATTATACTTTCACAATGAATTTTCCTAATTATTACCAAACCTTATCTATGATAATAATAAAGGTGAAAATTAAAACACCTGAATACATCAACGCAATTCTGCAACAACTGCATCGTTGTTAATATTATGATAGTAATAAACAAAAAAGCACTCACCGAAAACAATCATTTGTTTCGTCCTAGACTCCTCCTCCATGAAGGTAGAGACCACACACGTGTAGTCCCCAGATATATCTGTATTTGGTTTCACTATCCTCAACGCTCTATGCATCTTTAGAGGATCATTTGAAGCCCGATACGAGAGGTCCACTCGGCCCCGTAAGATGCCCATATCCTGTGGCTTCTGGCTGGCAATCCATTGGTATACAGGCCGAGCCTTGTTCTTAAAGAACCATTTGACCATCAGACCTGATGTGTCGTTACCGTATGTGTAATCACAGTCTAATATCACCGCGTCTTGCACACCATATTGAATTATTTCGGGCACTACCACTTTAACTATTTTCACTGCGTGCAGTCCTGTAACAAAGAAAGGGAATATAAATATTTTGTCAAGCAAAAATCTATTTTGCACACGTAGTGCTGGGAAATTGTAGAATATCGATAATTATTAGATATTATTGTAGTATAAGCATTTGCTGCATATTTTGTTTGTATCGTATGTTCATTCTTATTTTTTACACATACACATGATACAAAAACTTTATGCACGATGGCACCCATAAAAGCTTAAATAAGCTGCGGCACAGGTGCCAACGCCCGCCTCCATACATTATTAGTTAGTAGGTATGTTCATTCTTATGGACTAAATGCTTTAATTATTTTAATAGATTTTTGATTTACTTATTAGTAGATAGTTATAGATAATACAGACTAAAATTTTGAACAATGCATTTATAAATCGAGCATAAACTTAGTATTGAAATAAAACTAATGAAAATACCTAAACATTACTATTACTACTATTTCATTATTTTTTATGTAGGTCAAACAAACATCAAATGAAAGAAACATATTGCTAATTATGTTTTACTATAACGAAAGTTTGAGTTAAAGTTTAAAACATTATAATTACGGGTACAGCATTTCTTAAGGAGTTGCAAACTAAATCAAAACCTGGTTTTGTTACAAGAATAACAAGTCCTTTCAAAATATTGTTCAAGAAACTTTGTATATTTCTTACTCAAATTAATTGACTTATGAACTTTATGCTACTGTTTATTGACAATGCCAAAAACGTTGGCGAATAATTTCATATAATTAATTTCGATCGTTTATTTTAGATTTTGTTAACCCCTGTAATAACATGCTAGGTTTTATAATAATATCTGAGAGGTTTGCATAGATAAAATGGATGATCCAATTTCGATTGGGTTGTTAAATTAAAATTGTTAATTTAGTTTTTAACTTTGTTTTATCTAGTTTTAATTTAGTTTTTTTCTAGTTTTGTTATCCTATCACACACACCTATGGTTAATAAGGATAATTTTTCACATTAAATTCTATTGTTCAATGTCTCATTGCTAAATAACGTACCTACTTAACTACTTATATCCTATTAATTGAAAGAACAAAGGTAGGGTTTACAAGGAAAACGACTCAAATTAATGAACCGAGCTTTTCATTCTATTTAATTGTTAAAGATAAAGATTCATTTATAATTAGTATTGTAAGGTAAGTGAAAAAGAACCTTTATTAAATAAATCGCGTTATGTATAATTAATCCATTTTATAATTAACGATACAAGATTTTTTATATTTAGTTAATTGTTTCTGCTTCAAAATAATTGTAATTTCATACAATAATAATTAACAAACTCAATGTTCTTAATTTACTAAAACAATTATAAATGCCCCATAACTTAATATTAATAAAATTAAAAAAATCATTCATAGCACAGTTTTACCATGTACCTTATAACTAACAAACTAATATATCCTACATACATACAACTGCAATCTAACCAAAATAAACAAGACATTCGTAACCTTTCACAAACACTCAAACTGTTCCAAAGAAAACACTCCCAAAGTGGCTAATTAAATATAAATTAGGTTAGCGGCAAGTCAAATTAAATGACGTCTTAAATACTGTCTTCAAGCGAAACAGCAAAATACTTCATAGCTATAGAACATTATGTACTTCTCAAATTAGATTTTTTCAATACATCGCTTTAGGTACCGAATATTGTTGGTAACGTCATCAGTATTAAAGAAATTCGCAAGCAATAGTTTTTGTATTTGGTAATACCACTTAAATATTCCGTTGGATTGTGTTTTATCATACGTCCATTGCAAGTTCAGTGATCGAACCTGCACTCAAAAGAAAAGGACGATCCATTTAAAAACGTACCACTAAAGGGGATACAAAATATATATTAGTGAAATACCGATTATAATTTAATATTTAATTTCTTCTGATGTCTTTTTAAATAGGTCACAGTAGCATTACGTTCATTAACAACACAAACAGTCTCCCCGTGACCACGCTCGCTGCAAAGTGTGCGAAACGTCGGGATACTAATATAATGAGCAAATCGCGTTTAAAATTCGTTGAAATCTTCACTACATAGTATAAAACAAAGTCGCTTTTTATGTCCCTATGTCCCTTTGTATGCTTAAATCTTTAAAACTACGCAACGAATTTTGATGCGGTTTTAATAGATAGAGTGATTCAAGAGGAAGGTTTTAGTATATAATTTATTAGGTTTTAGACAAAGCGGGCGAAGCCGCGGGCGGTAAGCTAGTTAATTTATAAATATAAAACACTCACGTAAAATCAAACACAAGAAAACAAAAACCATCTTATAACATAACATGTACTCACGTAACATCGAGTTTTCAAAGGTGTTAATAACCATGGTTTAAGTAAAAGTATTTTTATAAAACATATTTTAGCGTTAAACTGTGATTAAACGACAGAAGGACAATAGATAAGGTCAAGTTTAAACCTCTGTCCTTGACTTAAAAATAGTTTAAACCAGATCCAATTAAGTTTTTGTCATAAAACGGATCTTGTCCTACAACTCCTACAAGCATCTTATTTAGCAAATATTCCCACGTCACAGATAATAAATTAATGGAGGATGTCTCAAGACGGCTAAACCGTTTTGTCATTCTTGCACCAGTCATGTCTTAATTGCGAAAACCATTCGTAGTCACATCCAATTTTAATTCTGACAGTGTGACAAGGGGCTTGAATATTCAAATCACGTTAGTATATAGACTATAGAGCTCTATATGATAATGTAACACGTGTAATACATTGGGAAAATCAATAATGCTCTTACTCGTTTCGAGTCCAAGAAAGCTATTCCTACTCGGCTTAGCCATTAGCCATATAAATGTAATTTTGACAAGTCTCTATTGAGATTAGCTGCCTTGGCCAGTGACCATTAGGTAACTACTGGACAAGGGGAATTTAAACTTTTGGTATTCAATATAGAATGTATGTACACTAGATAGGTAATCATAGAAATGGAATGTAAAAACATTGTTAAACATACTACTTAAAATAGTAACTCAGAACGTCCATTATTGTGTATTAGTGTAATTAAGGTCTTTTTGCTAAGTGTTTTAACTTCTCAATTATAATAAACTAGCTTACCACCCGCAGCATCGCCCGTTTTGTCTAACACCTAATAAATTATATTCTAGAACCTTCCCATTGAATCACTAT
Source organism: Colias croceus (assembly GCF_905220415.1). Classification (NCBI taxonomy): domain Eukaryota; kingdom Metazoa; phylum Arthropoda; class Insecta; order Lepidoptera; family Pieridae; genus Colias; species Colias croceus. The sequence continues at coordinate 1,824,990 of NC_059541.1, read as the reverse complement.
GTATTAAAAAAAAGCTAATCGAAATCCGTTGCGTAATTTTAAAAATTTAAGCATACAAAGGGACATAGAGACAGACAAAGCGACTTTGTTTTATACTATGTACCTAGTGAAGATTGATTACGCCAACATAATATAATATAAAAGTTATATACAACATTTTATACTAACTACCAACCGTCACCAATTTCACAGTAACGCATTTCACAATAGAAATGACACTGCAGTTAAGTTCGCTAACAAGGTGAATGTCACATGCGAGGCTTGGGTCAGTGAACGAGGGAACGGACTCAAACCCTTATTTGGAGCCCTGTAGTTATCAATACAGTTATCTATTTATTTAGTTGAAACAATTAGAGTCAATTAATGCTAGTAAATGACTTATAAATCAATTGGAATGGACAATAATTTATATAAATATTATCGACATAAATATATCAACTAATTTATCATTTATCATGGTATTAACTACGTATGGAGGAAGAAAGGTGGAATTCATTATTTTATAAAGGTAGATAAATAGAACATATTTATTGAGTTTTTAAAATCAAAACATTTTTTTATAAAAACATCGCTATTGGATGAACGTAAATGAAACATCGGAAACACTATATTGATTAAATAAACGTTCGTTTACAACAGCTTCACTATATTATTTCAAGTGTTTACTATAACCTGAAGCAGATCTATGAAAATTTATATTGAAACACAAAATACGTAAAGCGGTTTGAATAATTCATATCTGGGGGCACGGTAGTGCCCCCGCCAAGACGAGCCAAGCGAAAGCGAAGCGCACGGGCACTACCTACCTTTTCTCGAAGCGCTTCGATGTTTTTTTGAACCCTCATAACTTGGGTTTGGATTATGCTAGATCAACAAAATTTTCGGCATATATTGTCAATAGCGGACTGATTGAACATATTAAGTTTTAATTACATTAGCTTTTATACTTCAGATTTTATTTATATCTAAAAAACGCTAATTTCGTCACTGACTCACTGATGATCATCAAAATTCTTAAGGTATTTCCTAATGTCCTAGAAAGCTGAAATTTTGTATGTAAGCTAGTATTAGCACACAAACAACAAAAAAATTATAAAACTTGTAACTTTCATCCCCCAACCCCTTAAACTAGGGGATGGGAGTTTGTGTGAGACCTGTAATTTTAAATTAAATTTTGATGACGCTAGAGGTCTAATCTTGAAGTACGAGGATGGATCTTATGTAGAGAAAACGTAAACATGTACCACGGGCGAAGCCGGGGCGGACCGCTAGTATTATATATAAATATGAATGAATAGAAGTGTTGCGAACGTCTCCTGCCTCTTACGTCCACACAGTAGCTAAAAATAAAAAAAAAATTGTCCTTGACAAGAGAGTGGGCTATAAAAAAGGCGTCTCTGATGTGCAAGAAATACACCCCAAAAAAAAATAAAAAAAAATTTGTTACAAACAACTTACAAAAAGAAATGAAATCCCACCAAAAACATTTTCATGTAAAATGTTGCCAAGACGAGCCCATATGACTCGCACTGTCAAAAAGTTATCAGATCTCATGTAGAGCCAAGCTTCTAACACTACACGCCCTAACTCTACAAGGCCTAACTTCACAAAATCTACACCTTAGTCAAAATATGTGGCTTGGCCGTTCGTTACTACAAGAACTATTGTATAACACAAAAGTAATGAACAGTGAATTAATTTTTCACGTGAATGTAGCGAAATGGCCAAGCCACATATTTTGACTAAGGTGTAGAGTTTGTGAAGTTAGGCCTTGTAGAGTTAGGGCGTGTAGTGTTAGAAGCTTGGCTCTACATGAGATCTGATAACTTTTTGACAGTGCGAGTCATATGGGCTCGTCTTGGCAACATTTTACATGAAAATGTTTTTGGTGGGATTATATTTGCAAATAATAATAAAAAGATTGACCATTGACGTTACGAAACTAAATAGTTTAAAAGTAATGTTATTCAAATGTCAATCAATTATATTTATTAGGAGTGCGAGTTAGTAGTAATACCTACCTATTAATAACAAAAATATTCAAGTTAAGTATTAAGCCATTATAATTCCGCGCCCAGACTATCATAATACAAAAAAATATTCAATTTCTCAAGCGTGTACAACAAATCCGGGCCCTTGAGTGTCGTCCAGACGACAGTCCGGCCCATTCCAATTTTCCTACGTTACTATAGTGTCAGCGTCTTAACTTTCTAGTGGCAGAAGTGTCAGGTGCTTAGCGGTTAGCTGTCGACTTGTTAGAAATGTTATTCTAAATTGTCTAGACCGTGTTGAAATGTCACATGGCAGACATTTTAGAAATGCAAAACATTTCCCGCCGCTATCAAAATAGGCAAAGTTTTGAATGCCTTTTCAAATATGTTGTGAAACAAAGGCTTTCAAAACGTTTAACTTTTGTATGAAATGTTAACAAAGAGACGTAGCAAGATGGTTTTAGGTGTTATACGAGAGGTTGAAAAGGTTATCTGTTGTGTTGTTCTTTATAAAGTTCTGAGCGATTTTCAAAAGGCATGATATCATACACGATTTTTAAACCGAGCTTTGCGATGTTGGTGTTACTAACGTTTTAAAAAATATTTCTACTGGTAAGACAAGATCATAGTTATGATAATATGATATTAATCCAAAGATCAATTAGTTTAATGGATATACTTTATTTTTGAGTATTTTTGGCACATACCTATAAGAAAATTGTATGAAACCCTCATCTATATATTTTAAAGATGACAATGATAACCGGGAGATAATAATTTACATAAGAATAGACCGCATGTCAAAAGGTCCTCACAAATTTCTTAATTCTCATCTCGTATTGTAATTTAAACTAAAAAAATACTAATTTTACAAACAATAGATATTCTTAATGCTAAAGACAATTGAAAATACGTTATAGCTATCAATAATATACCGTATTTCGTTCAATCATAACATGAATGAAATCCGCATTCTTTATCGAAAACATTGATGTATTTTATCCGCAGAGCCACGTTCACAAATCACCAGTCCATACAAACAATCGTTACAATTTACGGTGTCATAATTCTTAACCATATCTACGCTAAAACCGACGCAAGGAATATATTCAGTACCTGTACTACGTCAGCTCCATACATTGCCTACAAATTGTACCATATACATTGCTCGCTTCGCATGACACGAGTGTTATCTAGGTCGTTAGTGCCTTACGATGTACGCGTGTTTATCCAAGTTTACGGTTTTGTAGAGACACGGCAAGTCTAGTAATTAAGGCTTAGTAGCAGTACGGATAAGGCATGCGTTAATTCGGAGACCCGCTATTTTATGAGCGTAAGTATATTTGGGAAGCGAAGGCTATTTGGTCTAAAACATAATTTAACTTATTTAATAATTTTAGTTAAATACTAAATTTCCAGATTCTTTATATAATTCACTGTTGAATTTTTGACTTTCTTTTTAAATGTACAGTGTGTTTGAAAATGCAATAACTCCATCATAATTTGTAACATCGTTTAAGCGAAGAGGCTCAAAGTACCCACGTTCAAGAAAATAACCTTCCTACTATAGATAGGGAGGCGAAGAGGGGAATTTTCTGCAATACTAGAGCGTGGCAGTTTAAGATATGAGAGATACCTTAGACCTAATAGAACAACCTTGTTAACTATTTAGCTCTTTAAGTAGTGACGCGCGCCCAGGATAGACGATCAGATTAGTAAAAAAAAATCGATAGTCTGAAATACTCGAGCGCGTCAGATTAAGATATTGGGGGTTGATTTTAGTGTTTTAAGACTAAATTTAACTAATCTGACGATAAGTCCTTGACGCCGCCAAGTTATAGGGTCGCGAACTTGTAAAAAAAAAACGTTAATCCGGCATTCTCGAGCGCGATTGTTTTTATTTTTATTTTGAAGAATATAATCTAAAACTTACTAAAAATACAAAATCTGCCGGTTTCCGCGTGACCGGAAGTCTGGAGGAGCCATTTCGTCTTCCGAAAAACGCGTTGTAGTATATAAGTCGCGAACGATACATTTTACAAAAAAAAAAGTTTGAATAAACAAAAAAGGTAATTTTATTTTACACAAAAAAGGTCTCTTTACATTTTTGTCCAAAGTTAAAACTTTTTGACTTGAAGCATCATAAAAACTCAAACTCCCGGTTTTTTGAGTATATCTCGAAAACTGAGGGTGTTAAGAAAAATTGATATGAAATAACGATGATTAAAAAAAAAAACTCTCAAACCTTTTTCGGTCAGATTAAGAGAACCCACCAACATTTTTGTCAGATTAAGAAAATATGCTTTCAGGAGACCGAGATAAACCTCCCCTATGAAAATCTGACGCGCTCGAGTATTTCAAAAGGACTTTTTTTTTCTGCATTTTCAAAAATTCATCGTAACTTATCGTCACGCCGAAATCGTCAGTTTTTTTAAGGGGAGCTTCCTTGGGGCCTACTTAACACCCCTTCCGAAAATCTGACGCGCTCGAGTAAATTTTTTTTTTGTGCATTTTTGACGAATTAATATGCCTAGCCCCACCACGCAAACCGGCAGATTAGTATACCGTTGTTATCAGAGGCACTTGGGGCATACGTAGTATGAATATCTGACGCGCTCGAGAATGCCCAAGTAACTATTTTTTTTTACATGTTTGAAAATCCGTACACGCCAAACCCACCGCTAAAATGGTTTTTACCATAGAAGCTTTTCTTTTCGAAATTATTTTATCTATCGATTTTGATAAGTCTCGACAGCGCCGTTTAATTACGCCATTTAGCTACCTCGCCTCCCTATCTACTACATAATATATTATATTATTCTGTAAGTTGTAATGTGGAATACAACATTGCATGCAATTCGTTTCAAACAAGACATTTAAGTATAGACAACTCAAATACATTACTGTAAAGTGTAAACTCCTTCTAAAACAAATGATGGTTCACCAAAACCAAAACCAACACAATTTGAAGGTTTCAAAACACCATTTGACATCGGAATGTTAATCAAAACAGCAAAAATGGCGTCGTGTTGGGAACTGCAAAACGAATCCAATGCAAACAGTACTAACCTGAAAGTTTGCAATCCCCGAGTACACGCTTTGTACATCAGAAACTCAATTCGGTCCAAAACTGTTATGTTTTACGTGTTTATATAATTTTATTTCGATGTTTGTTAAGCACGAAATAACGTGGATGCAAGCGAGTATTTCTAAGAAGCTTCGTTAGTAAAATTGTTAGTTCTTTACCTGATTGCTGATGCGACTAATATAAAATTGAATACATTGTAATCATAAACATATAAGCCTAAAGAAACTATTTACATATTTTCTAATTTGGTACCCAAATTTTCAAAAAAATAACTAAATGATACTAAGTACGAATTTAACGATAGATTTCGACATGTAGGGAAAGATGTTGTCCATTTTTTTAAATTTCGACATGTAGGTGAATACGTTTTTTAATTCTTAAATGTATGTGCGATTCGATTTTTCTTATCGACAATGTATAGGATCTATTATTTTCCTTAGGTACATACCGTTTTCACTACGTTATTAATAACTGTTAAAAACTTTGATCTAAAACATAATTACTTGACTCAAGACAGAACACACTACATGGTATAACTGCATAAAGATTGAGCAAGTCATATTTTGACGTCAAATAAACGTTCTTAACCCTCGGGTGCTCGAACGAAATTAAATATAAATAACATGGAAGGGTTGCGAGGGTAACGGAATCGAATTAAAAAATAATATACGCTTTATAACTCTGCGATCGGGAGTTTCTGAGGCGGTCCATAAATAGAAAGCTTCTTTGAAATCTAAGACACGGATATTCGTTAGGAAATAAGTGTCAAGAAGTTATATTATATAGCGAATACTGTGGCGCGAATTGAGAGAAGCTTCTAGTAAGAAGAGCTGTAATCTTGGAAGGTTTTGTGAGGAATGAGTACGCTTCATTATGTAATACACATCTTTGTTGTTTGTTGTATTGTTTGAATTATCAAACGCTTGCATTAATAGGAAGCGGTAAGTTTGATTCAAAATTTACAGCTTTGTCGGTTTTTCGTACAATTTATAGGTCGGTATTTACAGTTAGCCTTGCTTTGTCTTATATTATTTAGTGTCGAAATAAACTATCTGATTGTTTTTAAATTTTATGTGTCATAATAAGTAAATTACAAAAATTGGGCTGTTAAAATACAATAAACTATTACTATCTACCTATATTTCAAACAATGCATTTAAACTGTATGCCTAGTGGAGAGTAGCATTTTTCTTTTATGGTAGAGCAAGTAAACACAATATGAGTTGACATTTAAAAACCTATAGTTATCCTACAAGTTCCGACCTTTTAAAAACATACCTATACAGACATATAGGCCTCTAGACTGTCCTAATTTCGTATAGAAACGCTTCAAGAAATATTCTTAAAATTTGCGTTCACACCAAATAAATAAAACCTTATTGCTAAGTGAATCAATAAAAAATCTTCCGCAAATAGATTCTAATGGAATTTCCGTTTACATAGCGGATGACATGAAATAGGTCACTTTAAAATTAGGTTGTTTGGTCACTCCATTATCGTTCAGAGATGAAAAGCGTATGCTTTTAAGGAACACTTTAAAATTCGGTTTAAAATAACAAAACTTTGTTTTTTGTTCAACAATATATACTATGATTTAAATTAAACCACTTTATGTTAAAAGGACTTACTGAGGCAAATAAATGAGTTTAATTTTCAAACGAATGATAGGTAAATAATTTTATTTTTCTTTCAGTGGAAATTTCGAATTAAAGGGGTAAAAATGCATCACGAAATGTGTGAATTAAAAATAAAAGATATTAATTTTGTGAACATTTTATAAACAAAATTAATCTAAATTATTGTTTTAAAAACAGAAGAGCTTAATTTATAACTGATAGATTATCTTTTTGTTTACCTAAAGTCTTTTGGTCAATTAACCATTATGAAATCCTAACTGATAGGTTACAGTTTTTAACTATAATTTAATCATCATCTTGTTTTTAAATGCATATGATTAAACAAACACATTGTCATCTTCACATGGAATAGAGCAGAATCCGACTCCTAGCAGTGTAGTGGAAACGCATTGAAATTCTCATTTCTTAGGATTTATTAGAATCGAGCATGCTTTAAGAATTGCGTCACGCTCAGCAAGTGGTCAGCATTAGATGGACATTAAAATGGCTTTTTTTGCCATGGATATGTACTAAAGTAGTCCACGCATACCTATCTTTTTTTATCTCTCATTTATAAATAACTCAACGCGTCGCTCATCCCGGCTCCACTTGGACTAGGATATAAACAAAATGAAATATATAGCCTATGTTACTAAAGCTTTCTTTTAGTCAAGCAATGTTCAAGACAGTTTCGATTTGGTACACAAACAAAAAATTATTTACCAATTTCAACATCTTCAGCTAAAATTTATTTTAATAAGTTTTTAATTAAGTATACCTTGCTGGGAAATTACATATACAACTTTGATAACAATTAAATACATTCCCAAACTAAAAAGGCTTATTGCAACCCCACGTGTTTACTAAACATTTCGCTTTTACAGTTTTTTGCGGAATACACGACACATGTCAGGTAAATGTAGGTCGCTAGCAGTGCCTGAGAGTCGCACACATAAATTGTCCTAGGCATGACTGCGGTTTGTATTTTAATGTTTATATAACCTACTTGTCTGTGCAATAGTTTTTGTAAAGACAACGACTCAGTTGCTTTTATAAAGACTCTAATTAGAATTTGGACATTGTTGTTAGTAGACGTTATTAAGAAGTACCTAAGTAATGAAATTTCTTATGTACATACCAAAAATCGTTATACATATTACATAAATTCTTATAATAGCTATAGACGATAAAATAACAATGCTGTTTTCTATCTTACATATTTTCTAGGTAGGTAGTTAAAGAGTGATCGTTGCATTTTATCTTTATCATATTCAGTTCTGTTAGGACAGCTAAAGCAGCGCTACTAGATATTAAATATAGAGTTCCTGCAATCACCAAGCACATTGCTACAATAAATAAGGCGCTATCTGTTAGAGTCCTGCGTTTGACTCTCAAGCGGACTTTGAACCCATGACCTCTCAACGCTAAGAACTATAATGCTAAAGGTTTTGCCAAATAGAAAGCGTACTCAGCGCGCGTCAGAGTGGTAACCTGACACTGTGATATGACGCCGAATTGTATTGTACTGCACAGTAGGTAATATATTGACAGAGTAACAACAATCTCACGCACGTTGTATTTGACAAAGCCAATAGTGTGTAGTCAGTAGTGCCATTCATCTCGGCGTCATGATGCATTCTCTTGACAAAGCCATACTGCCTACACGACAAAGCGACGCGCACATAGTACGCGTTCTGTATGATAAGGCCAAAATTGCGTAGTAGAATACATCCCACCAAAAACATAAATGTAAAAATTGGAGCCGAGTTCAATCGTTGACTTAATTTGCCAAAAAAAGAAATGAGATCTAAATGTGTGCCAAGTTCTGCAGACAGTCCAGAAATTTATTTACAAAGATGTATTAAGTTCTTAGGTTAGTTTTTAGAACCTCACAAAATATAAACAGTATGTAAAACTAGCCTCATCAAATTATGGGGTTCAATAGGTCATTAGTTGTTTGCTTTGTGAAAATAATTATATTATTCAAATTAAAAAAGTTATATTTTGGAATAAACATTGTTCTCTAAGGGAAAATAAAACAATTGAGTTTTCAGTCAACCTAAGAACTTAATACATCTTTGTAAATAAATTTCTGGACTGTCTGCAGAACTTGGCACACATTTAGATCTCATTTCTTTTTTTGGCAAATTAAGTCAACGATTGAACTCGGCTCCAATTTTTACATTTATGTTTTTGGTGGGATATCATTACTTTTTGTACAGAAAATTACTCTGCAAATTTGATTTACTTTATAAATATAATACTTTTTATATACGATTTTTTTTTTCTTGCGGTTTCTCTGTATGGTTTGTTTAGTATTATTTTCTATATTTTCTTGTATGTTATGAATGTCAGCGCACATTGCCCCGTCATTATCTGCAATTTTTTAAACTCGTTTTCTGTTTAAAAGATTACATGATTTTCTAAACATCCAGCGTGAATTTGTACACACACTATTACCAAGATGCAAAGATCGTTGTAGAAGAATCGTCGCCTTACTCCATGACGTTACGGTATTGCCATGACGCGATCTTGAAATTTTACTCTAAACGCGCCTAAAGATGTTTCACTCATATTAATATTACGCAAATTAAATCATTTCGACCTTCGACGAAGCCTTCTTCCATTACACCATTTGCATGCTTGTATTGGCTAAACATGTTTGTGCTTTATTAATATAATTGTATCACCATTGAATACCATGTATAAAGCAAAATAAAGATTTTATTTATTTATTTATTTACACTGAAATTAAAACTAAACTAAACACTCATAAATAAAGAATAAATAAATGTGAATATGTAAAATTATATATTATTTTTAACTGTATGAGCAATATTTTTATTACAATTTTCTTTTATTTTACGTTTAATAACAGTTTTGAATAAAGAAATCATGCAATCGAAGTAATCCGCCCTAGCGATACTAGCGCGAGTGAGTGTGATGTCAGAGGCGCTTCGAATCTACAGATGTTTCGTCCTAAAATATGTAAACTTCAATAATCTATATCTAAGTCATTTATTGATGGATTTCAAAATTTCTTTCGGCCACTGATTAGTTTTGATCTATTTTTTAAGACTAGTAAGGTGAATATACTATTTTCTTTTTTTTTAAACTTTTCCATTTTTCCATACAAACAAAATTTATGTCATTGAAAAAAAAATTAAATACAAATAAATTCAGTATTTTCTGATTTTTTCCTTTGTACACTCACTATTACCTAGTTGATTACAAAATTTGAACTTTCTAGGTCATCTGGAAGTGGGTTAGGTTTTGTATATGTCTATAAGTCAGTCAGTCTTAAAAATTGCGATTTTTGGATATTAATATCTACGCAACCGTTTAATCTGTATTTATGAAATTTAAGGTTCTTGTTTATCTTGAGGTCCTCTTGATATGTACCAAATTTGGTTTATATAACTTAAATAGTTTTCGAGTTATAAGGGGGTGAAAAGTGGCTCGAAATGGTTCGTGTAAATATACACACGGCTGCTGCTCGCCAGTTCTCTTCGCTTGAACTCGGCTTGACACGCTGCCGCGTGTCTAGATCTCGGCATCATATAATATTATATCACGGCGTCAGGTTAGCGCTCTGACGCGCGCTAAGTATGCGTTCTATCTGGCAATACCTTAATGCTAAAAGCAACATTACATTCAGCATCCACTAATTTAAAGCGGCAAATCTAGCCGTGACACGGTTCTGTATAAACGGTAACGTCACGACAAAACTACTAAATTATACAAGCGTTTAATATCACCGGAACCCTCCAACTATCTGTCTTCCCAACGTAAACAGAATTTGTATGAAGAAGTCGTAATAAATTTGGCTGTATTTTTGTTGACTCTAGCTTGTGGTTATACCGGGGTTAAAGGACGTAAGTTTATAAACCAAGGGTTTCAAAACGTAGGTACTTAGGTGATACTGTATCTATTTTTATCAGTCAAGTATAGGAACAGTTAAATTGAATCATCATGCATCGTGTCGAAACATTTTTGCGGTGGGTACCTAGTAGATAGATAAGTTTATGGATAAAGGACAATGAGTAATGGTGGGCCCACCTCTCAATAGAAGTGAGAAACTCATGAATGAATTGGTATTTTTATACCGAATAAAACTTAGTATTACATCAAAGGTTAAAAGTCAGTACTTTCGGAGTTATACTGTCATAAAAGTGATCCCAATCCCTGCAATTAATTATCGTAGTTTACTTCAATATATTACCGAATAGTGTTAGAACCGTATTACACGTAAATTATTAATTACCGTAATAATTATATTATAATTTACCGTATTAATTGATCGAAACCAAGTTGGAAGAAACGCGATAACACAATATTATTGTACTGCTTGACCGGACGGCGAACTGTAGGTACTTGCGCTCATATAATATCTTTGATTTGGTACCTAGGAGTTGGGAGATATCAACGATTCCTGGCCCCCGCGGCTTTTTTAAACGATGTAATATTGTTATCGATGTACAGGACGACGAATAAATCTTATTTAAAGTGAAATACGTGTATTATTACCATTGTACCTTATAAAAATCCATAAATAATAAGTTAGATTAAAATACTTTAAGACGCCGAAAGTACTAACATTTGACCATAGTTGTAATAATAAATAATGTTCCGCTTAAAAAGCCCTATGCAATTTTATATCACATGTTACTATTGCGGGGTGGGCCCAGACTCCATACATTTGTTTCCCATTGTCCTTTGTAATTAGAGACAACATCAAAACACATTAATAAACAATCATAACATTGCCTTACTTACTTTCTTTGTATAATCGCAGAAAATTTATCATTATTTCGGTAATTATACTCTCTATTTATATAATAACTTTTGATATACAATTATTAAATTTATTATAACAAATACCACGTTACACATTTTAACAGTTTTCCCAAAAAACACTCCATGTTGTATTCCATAACAGAATTGTATCCAAAACGGTATCGAGTTTCAAAACTTGTTCCACGAAATTGGACTGAAACTATTTGTGTGAATAGTTCAAACGTTTACTGTATCGATGTGCATTTAAATGTTGGCAAGCCTATTGTCTTGTTTACAATATACCGCAGTTGTATAAAATAATAACTTTATATGTGTATAGTATATAGTAGTATATGTTTAGTAAATCCGGTATTTAAATAACGGACTTACTAAACATTTGCCAGGACATCTTAATAGCGTAGGTAAATATAATTAGTTGATGACCTATTCTGGTGTAACGATGCACAAACTCCTTGTCTCTTCTCTACGTTGATATTATGATCAATCCGCATGAGTAAAATAAAAAGTAAAATTTATATCCTACAAACCGACGTTTGACGCAAAACATAAAATATCTGCCACTATGCTCCCGCAATTCGTCTCCGTAAAAGCGCAGTCCTTTAAAAATCACATTTGCATAATTTCGATAGACAAAAAGAATCACGAGGAAGTGAAAATTTGCGAGCGTAAAACGTAGGAATAAAATTTAAATAATGAGACCCGGCACACGATAAATGTGAGTGAAGCGATCGTAACTGTCACGCGCACACCGCTAAAAACTCGGATATTAATAACTGCAGGTCTTTAAGCTTACATTTGGTAATATAGGTTAAGTATGCTGATATAGCGGGACGTCAAGTTGCGGAATAAAGTTGTGTGGAAGATGTTTGTCATGTCTGGTAAGACTAGATAATTTGGTGCCTGTAACTTCAGATAAGTGATAGCCGGGAAAGTGTCTGAATGCGCTAATGTAAACTATATCTCTATATCAATTTATAGATAGGTACCTATCTGATTATCTGTATGTGTGTGGAGTATCAAACCTCAATTTTAACAAACATCAAACAAAGCTCGTTTGTTAAAAAAAATCAACTATTCTAACCTACGTACGATCATAACCTGTACATTTACAAGATGGATTCGCATCATTGATAGTAAAATAGTGTTCAACGTAGTACAAGATCACTAAGGCGACCTTCATCACCATTCTATATCTAAGTATAATATGCGTAACGTTTAATAACCCATCAAGCAATCATTAAAGATAACATCGCATATTATGCAACATCAAAATATAATGTAGAATGAAATACTCATAACATCACAGAACATAAAACAGATATCTTATCCCATAAAAACCGATATCCCGTTCAACGAACATCAATAAATCAAGACATGTTCGATGCATTTTGTACGAGGCGATTGAAATTTTACTATTTCAGTGTTTTACTAGACATAAAGAAACAGTGTTTTCATGTATGGGTGTTATAGATAATAACTTTGTTTGTAGAAAATTGTTATAGCTAAAAATATGAAAGTCAGGATAACTAATTTTTCTACTAATATAATATAAACGAAGTCTATAGAAACTACTATATCTAATGTGATGAAAAGAAGTCTTCTAAAAGTAATCTGGTTGAAAAACATATTATGAAGTTTGAATTTATAGAGGTCCCTCTAAAATATAGAATTGTATTAGAAATAATTATGACGAAATTAAATTGGGATACAACACATTACTTTACCGTTTCTGTTATGTAATTCATAAAATTGGATATCTTACAAGCATTGTTTAAGGAAACGACGGAAAACCATACCCCTAAGCCAAAATTAAAAAGCTGTTATTCTTTAATCAGCCGGACATGGTATCATTGTAGAAATTTATTTTTAATTAATTTAAAAGAACAAAGTAGCACTTGCTTCACAAAAATATTGTTCTGCGAGATGAAAACGCGTCGAATGTAGGTCAGCCCATCCTGAAGTAACTTACAAAGATGTGAACTGGGCTGAGTTACAGACAAAGGCGTCATATGCATTGAGAACCAACATCCAGGGGATCCGAAACCTTTGAAAGAACCAATCCGCGTAATGTGTTCTTGTGTTAGGATGAATGTAGGATTTGTTGGAATACTGGGATTGTAGATTTTAGAAGTTGCGTGTATTTGGTCTCTAAAGATGAGGATCAATTGATGTATAGAGTAACATATAACATTAAATTAAATTGAAGTGTACATACCCTCAAATGTTTTAAATCGCAAAACTCAAACTCGAACATTTCATTATTTAATTAGACTTCGTCTATAAGCACTTTTGAATCGTAATAACATCTTTACGATAAAATCTTCATACTTAAATAATTTATTTTAGGCGTTTAACGTGGTCGAAGTCGAGGGCTTAAGCTTGTGGAAAATATGCATTACTTCACTGTGAATTATTATTTTTACCCTTGAAGCTATAATAGTTCTTACGTAAGAGCTAGTAATTTATCGTCAAATGAGTTAGTGCATAAGTCACTCATCACTCAAGTTTCGCACCTTACCTATCTAACTTGGTCGGCTATTCGTGCCTAGTGCGAGTTTTCATCGAGTACGAAACGTTACTATCGCGTTTGCGTCACAGCCGAATTAGTATGGGAAATCGAACAGCGCCCCTAGCGGACGTATGGGGAAGCTTTGATTCCCCATACAAATTTCGCTGTGACGCAGACGCGATAGTAACGTTTCGTACTCGATGAAAACTCGCACTAGGCACACTGATATCTACAACTATATATTTTAATCGTATAATACCTACCTTAGATAGTGAACTTACCTCAATGGCTCATATACGTCGCTATTGCTACGATTAATCAAATTTCTTCCACCTTCATGTGATATTAAGCTAATTTTCATTGAATAGTAATTAATCATTATAATTATTGCAGTTGTCCAATAATATGTATTTCATTACAATAAGTAACTTCTGTACTCTGTAGGAAGGTTATTTAAAGCTACTGGATTTCTACTAACAACGATAGTTAAATTTATAATAGTTATTGCATGTAACATTTATATGTACCCTTTTCCAAATATTATGCACATAAATAGATAATCATCATATGATATTAACATCAATGAACATCAATTACATATTATAACTAATCTGTGAAAACAAATAATTTAGGGAACCAGTCTTACACCATATAAAATTAAAACCTACCATCCGCTCCCGCTTACAATCTATCCACAACTGGAAGTAGTACCATGTAATTTTCTTGTGATCTCAAAATGCCCGCGGCACGGGGCTTCAGCGTCTTTGTTATTATCTATTTGCACTTTTTGCTTAATTAAACTAGCGAATGTGCCAAATATTATGATAATAGAGTACCTAGTAAGTGAAGTTCTTTGTCCCCTAGTTGGGTATGGGGCAGATGCATTATGCATACATATCTGTTTCACTGATCGATTTTCTTTCGGAACAAGTAGGTGATCAGCTTTATATGTCCTGCCAGACTGAGACATCTTTTTTTCTTTTCGTTTCGAATCGGACACATGACACCACGGTTCTACGCTCAAGCGTTAACCACTGTACCAAGGCGACGCGGACGGTCAATTATTGGGTAGGTACCTAGTAACTTTTTGCAACGGGTATGCACTTTATTTATAGCCCACTTGCTTAACTACGTAGGTATTATAATTGCATTGCGTTTCTACGTGAAAATGGTTCAAACCAATTGCCATAAAGGAAGTATTAATTAATATGTAACTATTCGTAATAGGTTAATGTTTGCACTATTTTGTGTAAGTATTTCCGGAGCAAAATAATATATTCTTTCTTTCTTATTGAAGTGAAACTTTTTTATCGGGGTTGGAAAAAAATTAGTGTAACATTTTTCGTTACGCGTGACATTTTTCCGTTACGCGCCATCTTTTTCTTATCCCTATCACGCGTGATTCGACGTATTTCTGTAAAGTTGCATATAGTAAATTATTTTTTGAAAAAATAAGGTCATAAAGAAGTTTCACTTCTTACGTGTGTTATGTGTATACTAGTACACACATTTTTAATTCTAGAATGGTCGCTATAACAATAATATTTATTGTATCAATAATTGTGCCCCAATAAGAAAACAAATAATACGAATAATAATGAAAGCTTTTAAACATCTACAATACACGCCTTTAACCAGAACTACGCTTTTCCCTAGGGATTAAATAAATGTTTCTAACACAGAGAGAACATTAACATGAGTCCTAATTACCTCAGCCTTAGCTTCTAACCTAATATGTGCTCTAGGCAATACATAATAATAAGTCAAAGAATAAAGCTAATCCTCCATATTGTCATTTCAGAGAAGACATTGTTTCTCTAATGAATCGACGACAATATTACGTGCTATTCAGGGATTATCATACTTTTATTATTCTTTATTTATACGTAGACTTATACACAATATCTCTTTACCGTTTTTTATTCGTAATAAGTGGTGATATATTTTATCTGCTTCAAGTAACAAAATTTCCTAAAATTTCAGTCTTATATAATACGTGATTTTTCACGTTGGTTTGTCCGCGGGTGAAACCGAGCGGCATAGCTTGTATTAAATACTTATCTTATATACACAATATTACAATCTATGAAGCAAAAATAAACAATAATTACGCAAATAGCCAAGCCGTGAGCAAACTCAATGAATATAAAGAACTCGTGCAAATAGAGCTTCCTGTGAGCTAACATTATTAAACAGTTCATCCATACATATACATATATATAAGATACTCTGAGTCATCCATACATCCATTCAACGTCAAATTTATATATTCAAAATTATTGACCATCCAATAATATTTCTTGCTATTTGTATTGTTTTGTGCTTGGTATAAATATTTGGTTATTTAAATATAACTATTTCAAAAAATTGTATGACACATGCCAAATCGCAGAGGTCTTCATATAATGTAATACCTACCTTATATCTTAAAACCTGTGAAAATAAATAGTTTTAAATTTGAATTAACAAAACATCTATTGACGTGTACAATGTATGTAGGTTGTCTGGAAGAAATCGCTTTTTAGCGATAAGACCGCCGCGCCGTTTGTTACAATGGTTAGTAGTTACCATTGTAACAAACGGCGCGGTTAAGTCTCAATTTGTAACTTATTTAGCAATAAAGCATAAATAACTACATTTCGGACTCATAACACGATATAACACATTTGTATCACTGCAATCTGTATATTCTTCTTTGCAATAGCATTTGGTATGGAAACAAAGATTTGCATGATTGCCGTTATACTGCTGTGCGATATTACATTGTGTTGCGAGCGAATAAAGATGCAAATTGCGTGATGGATTGTGGGAATTTGGTGTGCTTTGTTCACGATGTGCTTGTATAATGATGGATTTTCAAATCTTATTTAAATAAGGTAAGAATTAAATTTAGTCGAAGTGTACATAAAAGAATGTAAATGTAAACATAACACTTTAGAGCGGCTACAAAACAGTAATTCATAAGACAAAAAAAATCTGTAAACCAGATAACGCTTTTGTCACAAGATATTAAAATGAAAAAATCCTTTAAAAATCGCCACAACTTTGAAATGCTTTTTCACTCTTTAATTTAGATTGTATATTGGATATCAATTGGTTATCTATACTAATATTATAAAGCTAAAGAGTTTGTTTGTTTGTTTGAACGCGCTATTCTCAAGAACTACTGGTCTGATTTGAAAAATTCTTTTGGTTTTAGATAGCTCATTTATCGAGAAAGGCTATAGGCTATATTATATAATATCATCACGACCAACAGCAGCGTATCAATGCTGGTGAAACCGCGCGGCACAGCCAGTATTATAGTAAATTATTAAAACCATCCGTCTTGCCCGTTTAAAACCCTTGCACCATGATTACTTATTCAAATTCCTCCAAACATGACTTCCATTACAGCGGTGAATCAACAAAATAACTCTAAAAAGGGGTAGTCATCCATAATGTTGACCTTCATGTATCAAATGTCGAGCGCTTTCAGGTAAATTTGACACGGCACAATACCATTACCTAGCTTCAATACATTCTTTAAATATTGGGGTCAATGGAGTAGGTATGCAAGTTTTTGCATACTAAAAGCGTTAGCGGGAAATACAGCTAGATTGTTAGTAAAATTATCAAGTATATACGTATAACAATACGTAATTATTTCTCTAATGACATATATAAATGCATAAGTTTGAATGGATATTTGTTTCTCAATAGGTTCTTAATGTTAAGTACTAAGTTGTATTTAAAAAATGCTCAATTGTATGTACCTAGGCATAAGGAACATATAAGAATAATAACAATAAGGATGGCCATGTTCAACTATTAAATTATAACCTACGACCATAAAATTAAATTTATAAAAGCGTAACAATCCTAATTAAATCGGAGAAGCGCTAAGTGGACCAAAGTACCCGATACATACGAAAAGCGGTCATTATTTAAAAAATTAATTAAAACTACAAACTTTCGAGCAGTCTTTTTACTTCTTTTAACTTTGGGCCATTTATATTATCCAATGTTCGGTTACAGATTTTCCTGCTGAGGTAGATTGTGCGGCAAGAATGTTTAAAATTTTAAATGCATAGTAACTTGTAGCATTGAATAATTTTATTTATATAGAGAATTATATTTTAATATGTAATGACACGCGGTCTTTCTGTCTCTTTGTATCATTAGATCTATAAAACTGCGCAACTAAATTTTGATACAGTTTTTTTTTATAGATAGAGCAGTTCAATAGAAAGGTTTATTTGTATCATACATTGGCATTGCAGCCGTGCGAAGCCGGGACGTGTATGTAGTAATAAACGCATCAGATGAAGACAGAAAATGAAGCTTATCTATAGATTCCATGTTTATATGTTTTTTACGCAAACGAGCGTAAAACAACAACAATAGCAATATTCCATATACTTCAAAATGAGTTGGTTGTAGTATAGATAGACGTATCTAAAATTTTCCATTCAATTTCTTCTCAAAGGCACGACAAAACGTTTCATATTAAATCAACATTGCGAAAGCATCTCGACAATATATTTCATACAGCCTAGAACTCTACGATTCCCAGTGTCATAAATACGAATTCGGGTTTATAGTATCTATATCTATATAACTATTATATAAATAGAAGGACCCAATATCGGACAAAAGAAATAGTACGCTAGAGGCTTATCGAAGCTCCGTGGGCAGCGAGAAATCGTAAAATTCATTGGATGACTTCCATATAGTGATTGGAGAGTTATTGATAAATTGACGTTTGATGAACGAATGAAATTGATCTGGAAATGAGATGTCTTCAAGTATAAACCATATACTTATTAGAAAACATGGACGAGCTAAAAACCGGGTCTAAAACGTATTAAAACCATGGTTTATGTAAAAGTGAATTACAAAGATATTTTAGCGTTAAACCATAGACAAGGACAAAATATAGTATCTATAAGTTTAAATCTCTGAACTTAAGTTAAACCATGACTTTTTAAGTTTTTGTAAAAAGACAGTATTTGTTCATATATTTTTAAACATATTCTGATGATTAACCTTAGTAGGTACTAGGCACAGAGAATCAGCCCTGATGAATGAATAGAATTAAATTTATTTTCGTAGAAACTTTTCAATATTGGATGTTTAAAACACAAATATATTAGATCTAAATACAATTTTACAGTCTGTTGAACTAAATGTTTGAAAGTCACAAGCAGTGCCCTATCTTATAGTAGAAGCTTTTATATAATAATACTTAACCTTTTTAATGTATAGTGCAGTTCAAAATAACAAACAAATAATATAATAAATAACAATTAATATTTAATTTCAGATACCTATTTCATACAATCCAACCAAATCATATTAGCTGAAGAAGATTTCGTCAGAATAACTACAAATTTGTTTCTGTTTTTTTAACCGACTTCAAAAAAAAGGAGGAGGTTATCAATTCGGCCGGTATGTTTTTTTTTTTTTTTTATGTATGTACACCGATTACTCCGAGGTTTCTGAACCGATTTACGTGATTCTTTTTTTGATCGATGCGGGATGGTGTCGAATTGGTCCCATAAAAATTTTATTCGGATAGGCCCAGTAGTTTTTATTTTATGAGCATTTTTGTCTGTAGGTATTTGTAAATTTTGCAAGTGCAAGTTTGAAGTCGGTTGTTTTTAACGCAGTTATCACTTGTGTTATTTATTATTTATTTATACCTACATAATATAAAGGTAACTTTTTACATAAAAAATTAAGTTAGAAATAAAACACAAGCAGCACAAAGAAAACATTTCTTACTGCGACATAGAAGTCACAAATTAAGTCAAAAGTAATTTAATTTACTAAACCCGTGAAAATGACTTAATTTACATTCAAATAGGGTTTCAGGCAAGCTTAAATGTTAGGTCATAAGAGTTTTTTTACCTTTAGTATGCGGTTGAGTATGGCTGCTTAATAATGACGTCATCACATCGCGTGATAAGTACCTCGTTTCGTTGCATTACTAGTGAGTATACCTCTTTAGCTATATGAAATCTGTATAATATTGTAGGATAATTACTAGTGAATATACCTCTTTAATTATATGGAATTAGTATTAGTTATAATATTGCATGAAAAGTTATTTGGTAGTAAAGGTTTATTTTCAAAATTAAATTGATTAATAGATTTCATTGATGTTGTTAAAAGTATTAATGATAAAAATAATGGTATTCTCAACTTTTTTCTTTTAAATTAAATGATTTCCTTGTTTCGTTTAAAAGTAGTTTGGTTCAGAATTTACGAATAATTTTTACCTCGGTAAATATATTCTTATTCAGACTGAGTACATTATATTTTCAGCAGGCTTGATATTTTTATAGGTCTATCTTTTGTTTGTAGGCGAGAGGTCAAATGTCAACAATCTAAAAATTCTCTATTCCCGTGTGGAAGAAAGGACGTGTGTACTTGCCTTTTATTAAAGTCTAGCTGTAAACCGCGGTTTTATCTGAAGTGTTCTTAGCCGCGTGATGATAATATTTGTGATTGTGACTATATCTGTGAAATACCATAGGTCTACAACATATGAAAAATAGATGTAACCTTAGTTTAGTCGCAAACGTACGAGAACATTCCATACAAATACATATTTCTTAAGTGAGTACTGAATAACTTCGTTATGCCAATCCGCACTAGTCAGAATGACTCGCCATCTCTATTGCAATCATCCATATTGTGGATTGATTGAGATTAAGCAAACTGCTGATGGTATAATATAGGTAGCTGTACATTATTGCGAAATTTGTATTTGCTATACAAACTGTGCTCCGTGGTTTTACTCGTATTTCTCCGATACTTATGGCCTTAGCGTGACGATAATATTATACATATAGGACATAGGTAATCTTTCTCGATAAATGGACTATCAAAAAAGTGAAATAATTCTATTCGAAGCCGTGGTTCCCGAGATAAGAGCATTCGAGCAAACAAACAAATTGTTTATGTGTATGTGTACTTTGTTTATGTGATGATTTTCAGTAGGTATTGTGAATAGTTGTGCATGAGACCACGATTTTTCTTATTATGTGCGACCAATCTTTGACAGTGTAGGTACCATAGACGAAACCGGAGTGCACAGTTAGTAAATAAATGCCTTTATATTTCACAGGTGTTCAAAAGATGTCTAAAAAAGTCGATAAGAGGTCGCAGTGTAATTTACATCGATTTGTGTAGGTTAGGTCACCTACAATGAAGGTAGGAATATTCGTTAATTTAAACTTTAAAGGTATTAATTTAAAACACTAACATACCTATTTGAATGATATTGTTTGTACAAATACAATCGTAACGGACCGTATTTTCCAAAAATAATAAGATGAAACGTGACCTTATTTTGATAACATTAAAATTATCTTTTCGCAGAATATGAACAAAATTAATGAAATATTGTCGACGATTTATTAAATTAAGACCCTGTATTATAACTATGTTAATAATAAATATTTACTGCTTAAATATAAGGCATCGGTTAATCGGCTTTGAGCTAACGCATGAATTAATATAGGTATAGTTAAATATTTCATGAAACACTCTATAACATTTTATTAGAGAGAATAATGGAAAGGTTAAAATATGGATTTAATATTAATCTAATTTGGGACCAATATAGACCGGGAAATGTATTTTCCTGTCTAATATTAGGTTATTAAAGGCAATTTTGGAAAGGTAGGTAAGGTAATTATAGTCTCTAGTTTTAATCAATGAATTTGTTAATTGAGGTAAGATAAAATAATATTATATGAGCCCGGTCTCTGTCTGGGTTGACTTGACGAGAAAAAAAAAACGTTTTTTTTAAGCTATTGCACAGCTTCTATCGCGGGCCTTGAGCGCGGGGACTGAATCGAGAAATTCCGTAACGAAAAAACCCACTCCGACGGGCTCGGAGGTGTGGCTTGAAGGCATGCTATGCAATAGCTTTACCGCGGCAGTCCCCGAGTGCCACACGTCTTTTTTTATCATGCTTTAAATACATACTCGTTCCAAACCTATTGAAACAGCTAAATACCTATTCAAAGTCCGCTTTCAAAAGGATCCCACAAGATCACGCTTCATGGACACCCTAGCTTCAACTCAAGACTTCAAGTGATTACCATCACGTCCCGTTTCCATGGCAGTTGAAATTCCATTCGACGAATGATGAAACTCACTGCGGCATTACCGAAAATGACAAGGCATGACTATGCGCTACCCGCTAAGTAATTACATGCACGTTATATTCTGAAGCTTAACATACTTCTCAGGTGGTGGATATGGGTTCTGTTATTTTGGGATTCGTTTTATTTTTTTGTAATATTTTGTGAGATGTTTATGAGCTCTTTGGCAAGTATTTTTTGGTGGCGTTTTTGAATGTTTTTGTGCTTTTTATAAACACTATGACCGTTCAATGGTCGAAAGTCCTTATAATTACTAACTACTTACAAGTTACACCTAAATTAATCCACGTAGTATATAATTTGTTTAGTAGATTTTTCTATTTAAAAACAATTAAAACTTTATTTAGATAGCAGGTAAATATGACGTAGTCATTGAAAGTAGGTACAAAAATGCCAAGCCGTTTAAAATTTAACGCAATAGTTAAAGTTATTAGCAAGTTGCTATACAAGTTAGAGAATATATTATAAGAAAGTTATAAACGAAAAAAGAATCCTTAAATACTCAAAACTCATGGTCACCATCTCCATAACGTACAAACTGAAAGCTTTTAAAATCAAAAGGCTGTGTTGTTAATTTTATAATTAACAGATACGTTTAAAATTAATGCGGAAATATATGTGACTCGCTTACTCGACAATTTTCATATTTTAATTCGTATTCACTTATGCTTTGTTGTTTAACGTCGTATTTCACGCTGAATTAACATATTATATTAAAGGCACAGTAGGTAATTGACAGATTATTGTTATAAGTGACTTAGGTCAACTATAACTCAGGCTCCGGAATCACAGACACAATAGAAAATCTATTGTGTCGTGGACCGATCGGGCCGCTCGAGGCTCAATGGGTTAAATAAGAATACGTAAATAAGTCACGAGATATCCAACTTGCATTACTTATGTACTGAAGTAGGTACCTCATTTTAAGGTATCTAAGATATTATTAAAACAAAGTTATTAAATACCTACTTACATAATATTATCTATTCTATATTTTCTCAAAGTAACAAAGGAATTTCAAAATAAACGTTCAAATTAATAAACATAAAGCTATCTTATCGGGTGATGTAAATTTTGTTCCGACACGATAAACCGCTTAGCCAAAGGTTTTAGATTAATTGACCAGTTTTTAGCTGCCAAGAACTGAATTATAAATAAGAAAGATAGTGAATGCTATATTTGATGAATAATTTATTGTTTTGTTATAATAGAGGGTAAAAATTATATGACAATGAATGTGATTTTAACTTATTACAAAAAAGAGGTGTAATTTTTAATGGTAGTGATTATGGTGTATTTAATGAAACGATGGACTAATTCTAATAAATTTCTTTATTGTTTATGATAAGAAAAAATCTTGTATCTTTCTAAAGCGATTAATTTCGATAAAATAAAATAATTAAATTAAAAAAAAAAGGTTGATTTGAATTAAATAATTAAAATCAACCTTTCTTGAAAGAATGATAAGTTGACGGGAAGATTTGGTCTGATTGGATAGCGCCGACAATTCAGCTAATAATAGTCAATATTTCTTCTGAAGAACGATGTATAAATAAATTATAATATAGTATGAATATTCTGTAACACTATACTATGACTACCACGAACATAATGACAGAGTGTATGCACGACTGATGTATTACTTCTCATCGATTGCCCACGTGTCCATTAGCGAATAAAACTTGCTACAAGAGTAACTAGATTCAGGCCAGATATTTTGTTTCATTTTTCGAGTACGCTTGGTTTACATTTCTGCAGCTTTTTATTCCTTTTTCAGCGTCAGGTCAGCTATGTCCTATCTAGAGTTATTGCTATTCATAAAGAGGGGTTGGTTTTTCAGTAGTTATTTATGTTAAATATATTATCACTTCTAATTGTAAATATGTAATGGTGAGTGTCGGTAGTATTAGTTTATAATGAAATCACAAAATTCAATAATTTATAGCAAAGTATAACAAAGTAAACTCCTATTACATGTTCCTATTCACAGATGTAATTTCTATGACTGTTCCTTTACGGTCCGTGCTATCAGGATGTGGAACAGTTTGCCCGACAAAATCAGAAGGGCAGGGACATTAAATGAGTTTAAAAAGCAGCTAAATATTTACTATTTATCTTTATAATATCCGTATGTATGTATATGTATAATATATGTAGTCTTATACCTATTTATTTAATGATTTTTGTGTTCTGCACCATCAACCTCATCATAAAACGTAATTCTCATGATCCTCGACTAAAGGTTGCCTGGAAGAGATCGCTGCTTTAGCGATAAGGCCGCCTTTTTGTACGTGTTTGTTTGCATGTGTTTTTTCATATTGTCTCCTTGTGTTGGTGCAAAAAAAATATTTTCATTCATTCATTCATTCAAAGTAATCAAAGACTGTAAAAACATTTTAAGAAATATAAAGTAGTTAACATTTTTAGCTACAAGTTTTAGTATCTACTTATCACCTCTTACCTATCAATAATGAGCCCATAATACCCTTACTCGTTACATTTTTATGAGGCTTTGCTTAGTTTAATAATAAATATACCGATAGCAAAAAGTGAAAAGAATCAATTTAATAGTGACGATCGAGCAATTCATTAAGGCGACAATTTTTACCGTCCACGGCTTGACGTAAAAATGCAAAGGTGCAATCATTAATGCGTGTAACTGTTGGTGGAAACAAAGTAAGGTATTTACTCAAAGCGGTCTCGTAAAAATAGAGCGGTCGAAATTGTTCAACGGTCCACTGCACAGTTCGGGCAGTTCGGGTCACCCGTGTGTGACATGTTTCCAATACAACATTGAATGGTCTTTACACGATCCGATATCGGATCGTGTGGCGTGAAAGGTTTTGCATTACGATTTGTCGTTGGGAGATCTTTTTAATAAATTAAATATAGGAAGTCACATGTTTTAGAGGTATATATTTGGGTACAATATTCATGATAATAATATATATGGCTTTAATAGATAAGTAGGGAATTTGATAAGGAGTTTTTGAAATACGACAAAATGGAGATACAGTAATATTATATTCACATTGTAAAACTATGATTATAATCTTTTGAATACGACGTATTTGTTGAAAAAGAATTGCTGCTAAATAACATACGAACTCAAAAACCTAATCAAATAAGCATTCCTTTAACCGCATCCCGCCAACATTGATTCTCGAAACTTCGAAACATGCAAATCAGCGTATACATAACTAGCTGGGAACTTATCGACAGATTTTTATCTCCAAACTTTAACTTGGTAACGAGTCCATACCCACAAATTCTGAGATCTCGACCTTATGTATTTTGGCTTACGCGCACCGAATACAAACTAACTTAGCCAAACTTTGCCGCTATAAATGCTAAAAGTCGCGATAAGAAGTTATCTGTACCACGCAGTACAGAAAATTTCGAGCAATTCGGGGCTTTAAAAAAATCGGCCTTGAATATGATATGCGGTTGAAGTGTTGGGAGAAATTTTGGTCGTGTTTATTTATATTTAGGTCGAAGATTCTATAAGCTTATATTAGGTGAACATCGTAGGTATTAACTTCATGTAATCTAGACAGAAGGCTTAGGTATTCCACGTGTAGGTAATTTAACAAGATATTCGAAGCTATATAATCAATATTTTATAATGTTCTATTAACTACATGGTTAAAAACATGTTTCTTTAGAAGTGGTATATAAAGATAGACGATTTACATATAACCGACATAATATACACTGTAAAATCAAATTAAAATTGGAGACTGCGTTATTACATATTATTAGTGTAGAAGAAAGAAGACCTTGCTTAATGCCTATCAAGGGTATCGAAATAAATAGTTGCAATTACTATCTAAACTTAGAATCACATTGCAGATCCTCCCAATGCAGTACTACACACATTTTCCAGCAATCATAGTCCTAAATACCGCACTGCATTCGAAAAATGGTCCCAAACATTTACATAACCGTCTAAACGATGGTCTAAGAGCACATTTATCAGAGTCTTATCCATTATTCAACAATATACCGCTTACAAGTCGCACGTGATCCTGGCATGCGCCCAAAGATAATACGCGGTTTAACGAAATTTGCTATCATATTTCTAGTTGAGATTTTTCGCTGGAGCTCCTCCTTTTAATATTTCTCGTGTGTATTGGAGTGGGAGCAGCTTTGTTTTACGTGTTTTATATGGACTGGGTTTAAGCAATGAGTGGAAATAAAATGTTTACAATGAAAAATAAAACGAGGCGCAAAGATTATAAACTGCTATGAATGCTGAATCACTACGAAGTTGCTTCTCGCTTTCTGTGTGATCTTAGATCTTAAAAACTACACAGAATTTGATGCTGGTTTAATAGATAAATTCAAGGGGAAGATTTATATAACATAATATATAAAAGCACCCGTGCGAAGCTGTGGCGAGTCACTAAATCATGTAAGCAAAACATCAGAACTTCGCAGAATTGTCCTAAATATTCCACCGAGTACACACGGAAGTCATTAGTAGATATCAGCTTTGTGACTTATGGTTATAATATACTGACTAGATAAGGCATCAAACTGTTATCACAGTCACAATCAATCAAGTTCTTCAACTTAAAAGAAAAGAGTCTCTTGTTAATTCTTTTGAAGTCGATGTTAGATTATCAGTATTAGATAGTAATATTATACAGCTAAAGAGTTTGTTTGTTTGAACGCTCTAATCTCAGGAACTACTGGTTCGATTTGAAAAATTATTTCGGTGTTAGATAGATCATTATTGAGGAAGGCTTTATATACAGGGTTACTTGTAAAACACCGGCAACCTCGCAGGACAAGATAGCTAACATCATAAGCAACAACATATTTTGTTCTACGACTTTTGATAATTTGTTAGATTTTATTTTCATACAAAAATAAATATTCATTTAATTTTCCGTTTGAATATTATAAACTCTACGCCTCCCAAAAATTACGTAAACAAGAAGCGAACGAGAGGGGGAAGGGGGCGTCGCGTCGTCCATCCGATAATGAATAGAACATAGACTTACAAATGTTAGGAGAGTACAATAAAAGTTTAAAAATAATTTATTGTGTTATGCCAAAAGTCGTAGAACAAATGTTGTTACTTATGATGTTAGCTATCTTGTCCTACGAGGTTGCTGGTGTTTTACAAGTAATCCTGTATATTATCACGCTAAGAACAATAGGAGTAGAGCACTGCGGGTAAAACCGCGGGCCACAGCTAGTTATCAATTAAGGTAAATTGTTAAAGAAAATTAATTTAATTTTTGTAAGACTTTGAGATTGATATTGAATATAAGATATAATATTTTAACAAAGCTAACAGTAATATAGCAATTTTCGCTTTTTCCTAATCACAATTTATTTTAACATTTTTAATCAAAACTGAAATGTGCTTTTAGCTCCAAACATAATTAAATTCAACATCAAAGGAATAGGCTCTCGTATAAATATTAATATTGGCAAATTATTATTGAACGGTAGGTATTTACTATTCCGTCTATATTAATTTAAGAGTATAATAGAGTTCGTAATAATGCCACCTAGGTAGGAACCAAATATTCCATTATCAACTTCTGATTTCCCCTTCTTAAGTCTGTTGAGTCTGTCGAGTCTTTTAGAGATGTGTACTAGTTTTGAATTTGTCAATATCGTTATTACTTGAAAACATCGACGACCTTAGGTCGTATGTGTTAATTATCCTATAGAACAGTTTTCTCCGAAATTTAACAACGCTTTAAAGCCAATCCTACTCCAAGTATTTAGCTTATTAAACTATTGCATAGCCTTTATTGCGGGCCTTGAGCGCAGGGACCGAATCGAGAAATTCCGTAACGAAAAAACCTCACGCTCCTCACTCCGACGGGCGGAGGTGTGGCTTGAAGGCATGCTATGCAATAGCTTTACCGCGGCAGTCCCCGAGTGCCACACGTCTTTTTAAGTTCTAACTGGCTGAAAAGTGCATCGAGCTGTATTTCTCAATCTACTCACTTAGCATCTGCTTGCAATAAAACCCAGCAAAAAGCTTCGTGCTAACAAACATACCTGTCCAAATCTTATGGCCATTATTTATAACGCGACAGTCCGTGAACTAACATTTTATTGTGACTTTGTTCATTGGCTGGAAACCTTTTTACGTCCGGAGTGAAGTGAGGCGTAGAGAAAACATTTGGGACTCCACGTAAAGTTATTGAAACGGGAATTGAGCTTTGAACGTATTTTTTTAGGGTAGTTATTAAATCTTTGCAATATATTAGAGTAGATGTTCAAAGGATCTAGGTTGTGTGGTGAAAACATTTGACAATCAAATATATAGCGAAAAGCCTTTTGGTACCTGCATGTAGTATCACAAAAAACAGGCTTTCAATAAAATTTAATGTCGATAAAATAAATGGTGAAAGCAATAGATGTTGCTTGCTAAAAGTATTGAAATCGATAAAGTTTGACTCAATAAATCTTTAGTTTTATTTTTTTACTGTAGGTACTCGTCCGCGCCAGGAAACGTAAAAGTTTTTCGAGAATCCTTAACAACGCTGTAATCAATGAAAACTTTTGGAAGATAAATAAATTGATAAAGAATCATTTTGGTTTTCTGTACCTAATTAGATACCTATCATAAAAACGTTATCTAAATAAATTATAATATATTATATATTATTATATCGTATATTTAAAACGTTATCTCTCTTGTTGTTTTTGGACCGTTCAGAGAAACCTTAAGCATGAATAAATACAATCCAATTTTCATTCAATAGAAGAAAACTGATAATAGATTCATAATCCTGGAAGAAAAACTTTCTCATTCGTGGAAACAGTTTTAAACAGTTCTACAGTTTCTATGAAGCTCGTTGATTAATTAATATCATTGCTTTTTATTTATTTAAGATACTTTACAGACTACAGAATAACTATTATTAAGTTTATATAGGTTATACTTAATTACTCGAAATTTTTGTTTCTGCCGCTGCGCGCTGTAATGTATTTTAGGTTTAAACGTTAGAACAAGAGAAATAGTGAATCATTTGAGAAGGATAAACTTATGCTAATTTTTGCCGGATACCTAAATAAAACTTGAAGGAAGTGTAAAATCGATTTAAATTTTATGGAAACAAGACACATTTTTATACGGCATTTAGCAAGCCACAGAGCAGCCAAGTGGTAGCGGTAATATTATACACATATAACTCAAATCTCCCTGAATCCCTCGTTCTTATTAAACTTTACTTATGAGCCATCCAACTGCATAACCCAAAACCCTCGTATCTATGGTTATACCCATTATACCAAAATACACACAATTACGAAGCCAAGGTAAAATTTCTCTAGCAATTTATAGCCATCCTTATTGAATCTATGAAAGGTACATACAGATAAACGTGATATGTTTGTTTAGGCCGGAAGAGTGAGGGCCAAAGATAAGGTTTTAATTGTCTCGTCTTGTAGTATTGTTGACCCTTGAACGGTTAGGGTGCGGATACATAGCGTTTAAGTGACAGTTTTTAAGGTCATGTCAAGGGTGTGAATACACTTATGGAAAATTCTTACATTTTACGCGTGTATTTATTGAGGAATGACTTTACCTAAATTATTAATAAGCATGAAATCTGTTATTCTTCGATCGCTAAATAACTTCACAAATGAGCTTCACATTTTTATAGTATCTACCTACTGTAATTTGTCGCTGTTTTCAAATTATATACAGAGGAAATAGCTGAACTAGCTCAATAAGGTATTTTAATCAAAAAACAATCATTATACCTAAATGAAAATAACAATACCTATCTTATTTCCATATTAAATTTAAACTGGTTGTTATCTTCATATTAAATCTAAAGTTCCTAGATTCAGCCCACGGCTACGTTCGTGGTATCCGGGTAAAAAGTAGACTTGGTATTCCAGACTATAATTTACTAGCGGTCCGCCCCGGCTTCGCCCGTGGTACATATTAACGTTTTCTCTACATAAGAACCATCCTCGTACTTCAAGGAATATAATAAAAAAAGAATTATCGAAATCGGTTCAGCCGTTCTCGAGTTATGGAATTACAACGAAAAGTGGCATTGATTTTTATATATTAGATCTGCATACTAAATTTCAACAAAATCCATTGAGCAGTTTTTGTGCTTTAGAATTAGTGCTTTCGCATTCATACATATTAGACACTAACTTTAGCACGTGACCTGACATGGTACCTGGATACAGCTAGATACCTAAGAAGCCTTTATATCAATACTTAGTCTATATCTACGTGTATATACGAGATATATATATTGGCTTAAATTATTCTGTAGTTTTAACAAAACAGCTTCAAATGTGTTTAGATTTAAATTGTTTTCAGATAATATAATTTTATTTCTCTTCGACCAACCTGAGTTCTGATTCTGTATCGAAATCAATTGTTATTATAAAAAAACGACGTGGGGCACTCCGGGACTGCCGCGGTAAAGCTATTGCATGCTATGTCTTCAAGCCACACCTCTGCCCGTCGGAGTGGGGAGCGTGAGGTTTTTTCGTTAAGGAATTAATTTCTCGATTCGATCCCCACGCGCAAGGCCCGCGATAGAAGCTATGCATTAAAAATATCACTAATAATAAGTAATGTGTTTGTGCCTAGGAAGGAATCTAATACCAGCAGTCCCGTCAACAAGTTTTAATCCAAATTACTAGTTATGTGAATAAATTCTATTTCTATGACTTAAGACATAATAATAACATACTTGAACCTACTTCTTATTCATAAGCCTATAAGCGTATATTATAACGTAAAGCTGACGTTCTCATACATGATAACATACCTTTTGTATAAAAGATCGATTTGGTGCAATTGCTTCTTGCATAATTAATTCTCACTACCTTAATGGACGCGTGCTTCGTATCGTTTTAGTTACCATTTTGTGAATTGGATGGAAGAAATTATTTAGAAAATTAAGCACTATAATATAAGTCAATAAAAAGTCTAGGTACTTACGATATAAGAACGTATATTGATTGGAAATCTTTAAAAAACATACCATGATTTATATGATGATTCTATTGGAAACAATTAATTATATCAAACTAGCTTTCCACCCGCGGCTTCGTCCGCGCAGTCAAAGAAAAACCCGCATAGTTCCAGTTCCCGTGGGATTTCCAGGATAAAACCTATACTGTGTCCCGGGGTAAAAAGTAGCCTATGTCCTTTCTCGAGTATAGAAATATCTCTATACCAAATTTCATGCAAATTGGTTCAGTAGTTAAGGCGTGATTGAGTAACAGACAGACAGACAGAGTTACTCTCGCATTTATAATATTAGTATAGATTAACTACATTTTGTATTTTGTATTGTCAGGCGTTGTTTATTGAAGTAAGCTTAAATTCATTAGGCGTATTATTTTAATACATTTGTCAAATAGATATCATATAAAAGACGAGCAAAACAAAATAAGTAAATAACACATTCTTCTTCAACACCCAATAACAATAACTATCAAATATTTACTCTCACAAAAGAAACATTTAAAAAATAGACCACATTTAATAAATGTAGCATTCATTTTACTCTATAAAAAGGGGATGAAAGTCAAGTCCTTATCATCCTCGAACAGGAAGACTTCAAGTGTATAATAGTGACGGTTGCATTTCAAAGATAGGTATTATTATACCTAATCTAATTGATTCATGCCACTTCATGCTCTATTTCTTTTCATATAAAATTTAATTCAATTTTCATTAAAATTTGACACACTAAACCAACACTTTTACAAAAAAAAATTGACTAAGCTAAAGAGAAATCAACTATCCAAAAGTGGAACAGTTCTATGTCTACCTTTGTCTATTTTATGTATAGTTATTTCATTATGGAAATAAAATATTTGCCTATACTGTGTTTTCATTTACTAGAATATGACAAATTGAAATGCAATAATTTTTTAAAGGATTCAAACCAAAATTCCTTAATTATAATATTACCTATAAGATAAATATACGAATGAAAACTAAAAACTATCAAAGAAATTGTAACGAACTCGTTATAAGTCGGTAAAGGCTTTAAGTGCGTTGAGGGTAAAATTTCAAGGTCGCGCCATGGCAATACCGTCACGTCATGGAGGAAGGCGACGATTTTGGTATCTTTGAATCTTGCTAGAAAAGTTTCCGTTCTGACACGTGTGCACACACACGTTCTTTTTTGTGGCAAAAATAAAATTTGAAGGTAATGAATTGGAAATTTCCACGGACATCAGCTGACGCGTGCCCAGGTGCAAGTCCATATGGAAAGCTTACATAAAATAATAAAAAAGAGAGTATGTACCGAGCAAACGTGTCAGAAGTGAAACTTCCTTGGCAATATTAATCATCGCCTCACTCCATGACGTGACTGTATTGCCATGTCGCGACCTTGAGACTTTGCTCTCAACGCGCCTAAAGAAGTTTCACTTCAAAATTATATGACCAGTCTTGCAAATAATTAATTCTAAAAACCAAGTAGCCTTTTAGTAAAATATTCCACAGTGGGGCAACTGTACGTGGCTTTTGTTATTACTGCAAGGCTGATTTACGTAATATAAAGGAAGTCATAAAAACGAGAAGAAAATGTATAGAACAAAGTGGCTCGCCCGTATATTTTCTTAATATTTCTTTAAGTAGCTTTGGCTTTTGCGGAATGTCTTATGAAAATATATCTTAGTTTCTAGTGAAAGTTTAATGTAGACGTATTACTCGTTAATAACTTTGTATGACTTTTTCACAGTAAATGTATTTCAAAGTTATATTTAAAGCTACAAGTCATTATATTTTCTGGAAAACAAATGTATTGCAATAAATTAAATGTTCTTCTCGGCAAGATTTTATTGTAAGTTGCCTTTTTTTAAGTGGGGAATCTGACCCACGGCCTCCGGGGATGGGGCGTGGGTCAGATTTCTACCGACCAAACCCCACTGTGTTCCGTCAAGCCGCATCAAAGACGAGGCCACGGGTATGGTAGAATCCGTCAGTGACAGTGTTGCCTGCAGATTGAATACTAATAATTTTCATAATTTTCTCCACTCAAGTGAAAAAATAAATAAATAAGGTATTTATTTAACAACCCGCACATTCACAATTTTCCCTGTTCATTTAAAAATAAGAAATATAAATGCACAAACAGGATAATTAATTCAAGCGGCTAGTTTCACGCGCTCGTGTGAAACGCAATATTATCAGAGCATCAAATAATTCAATTAATATTTAAATTAACACCTGCATAGTTATGCTTCAAATTATGATAACGCTAAGTTGAACTTTATTAACCCTTTCGCACAATGGTAAAGTAATCAATAGAGTATTTGGTTCGATTCGAGTGAAATCGAAAATGAATCGATCCCATTGGATACGATAAAAAAATTGTATTGTTTATTATAAGATAGTTACATTTCGTAGGAATTTGATTAAGACGACTGAATGAAATTATAAATGTTTTAACTTGTTTCACAAGAAATAGCCTGACCTAATACAGGTAGTTCTTGTACACAAATCCCGGAGGTGCTGTTGTTAAAAAGATATACTAACTACCATAATCGGTTGAAATTTCCTTACATCCGTAACGTTAATTTTATTACTTTCTACACTTATTTAATTATTATGCCATACTATTTCTCTTTTTATGACCAGTGGGGGAGCACAATAAAATGTAATGGTAAACACGTGTGTGTAGAGCTTGAGTTAAATTACTCATATTAAAAAAAGGTACCTTGGTCTGGCATAGCACAGTAAGTTGATCACTTGCCTGTAAATAAAATCGATCTGGAACAGGTGCGCAATGCATCTGCCCTATATCGAAGACGACGACATGGGACATCTTATTTTATATGCAAGTAATCCTGGGCATTTGAAAGTTCTAGTATATCCTATAGACAATTAAATAGGAAGTACACCGTACAGACAGCTTAAGTAGATGAAACTCGAACAGTTCGGCGCTTAGATATAGCCTATTTTTAAGTGTGGAAATCTTGCATAGATGCCCATCGCCCCCGGGGAAGGAGCCGTGGGTTATGTGGATTCTACTTGGATGTAGCCTAGCAAAGTATCACTATGGTTAAGGTTAGGACGTGATCACAAATCACAGCTCATATTCTTCGACGGTATAAATAAAAATTACTTTTAGACACGTCATTACTCATTGCAATTACCAAAAAATGACACAAGAATCAATACATTCCATTAGAGCTGGCAAACATGCTCTAAAATAAGAGCCGAAGAGATTTTTCAGAGCACTCACGTTAATGGAACATGAAGAAAGAACCGCCAACATTTCGGCTCTCACCTGAAGCCATTTACGGCATTTTCAGAACTTGAGCACACTCAATTATGCACTTGCTAAGCGTTCTCATGTCTACTTCCGCTAAGTTGATAAGTCAAGGACTATGAAGCCAACTTGCATAACTTAGGAATCTTACATTGTATGTAGTTAATGTTTAAGTTTTAAGTTGGTGTAGCGCTATTTTGTCTATACCCTGGGGGGACGGAATTTCGGCTAACTACCCCGCAAGGAGTGCTTTAATTATATTTTAGATGATAACATTTGAAGAAACTTTTCGAAATATCTTGTCGGCTTATTTCCGAAGTTATAATTTTTAACCCTTAGCTGGTATCGCCTTTTTTGGCAACACTACCGATATCGTGGGTCAAATTCTACCCATACCAAACAATCTGTTGTAGAACGTAGATTTTTTATTATTTGTATAAAATATGGTTAGATAAGAAATAAAAAAATATTTTTTTACAAAATTAACTTTATTTAATTTTAGAATATATAAAAAATATCATGTTTTACACGGATTTGTAATTAACCTTATTTTATGGCACTTTTTGGTTAGTGTGCACTTAAAACATAAAAAAAAATAGAAATGTTAGAAAAACTTTAACTAAAATATATTTATGGCACTTCTCATATCTTTATTATAACAAAAAAATAAATTGCTTCTGAAATCAGCATAAAATAAAAAAAATGACAACCAAATCCAAAATGACTTCTACCATCAAATATCATCCTCATCTTCTTCACTCTCATCTCTCGTATTTTCGTTCCTCGTATATTTTCTATTATTCTCGTATTTCCTCTTCGTTTTCACTGTCGTCAGAACTTACTCCAAATACACTGTCTTCTGAGCAACTAACAGATTAGGGATTGTCTCGATCGCTGATGATTTTGTCGTCACAAAGTTGGTTTACATTTGGTATTCTTTCATTTTTCAATTCCAAATCATCACTTAAGTCGTCCATCAACTCCTCGATTTGTCTGTCGTTCAAAAAGCCCTCCAATGTAGTACAAATAAACAATAAAACAAAAAAGTAAGTAGGTAATTACACTCAGTGAAAAAAGTTACTTATTTGGTGTCGTGGGTCGAACGTGACCCAGAAAGCTACATACCTCCGCTCCTAAGATAGTCACGGTGCTGCACATCCACCCCCCGCTGCAGCTAGTGACGCACTGAGAATACTTAGAAGCGCACAGTCGTTGCATAAATATTTAAAGAATTATAACCGAAAATGTGCGCTTCTGGGTCAAATTTGACCCACGATACCTGCTAAGGGTTAAGTCTTGATAGATATCTAATAAATACTAGGCTAATAGAATTGAAAGTCAAATTAGATGGAGAATCATCGAAATCAGAAAATAGAGATAAAAATTTGTAGCAAACATTTTATTTCTATCACCTTAT
Source organism: Colias croceus (assembly GCF_905220415.1). Lineage (NCBI taxonomy): Eukaryota > Metazoa > Arthropoda > Insecta > Lepidoptera > Pieridae > Colias > Colias croceus. The sequence continues at coordinate 1,789,171 of NC_059541.1, read as the reverse complement.
TACTACACTATATCAACTAAATTCACTAATTACGATTTATACATACAAAAATGCAACCTTAATCACTACAAAACCCCCTTCGATCCCATTAGATAACATTATCAAAAAGTACGATCCGTTCATAAAAAGGCCATCCAATTTCACATGAACATAATTCACCACCCTTATTTTATGTAAAACCTTAGATATCACAAGTTTTATATGAGAGATTGTACCCAGATAACGGGCACAATCTTGTTTTGGCAAACTTGGAAACCTTTCAAAGTGTTTGGTGTACAAATAAAACGATTGTCAGTTGGTCGTTATGAAGTTAGGATAGTATTGAATCCATGGGGATATCTGTTTTTCCTTTAAGATCTCTTTGCGAAATAGAATTGAACTTTTAAAGTGAGGTGCCTACCTAGGTATTTTACTAAATTTTACATAAGATAGGTACGTCAACATAAAAAGCAAATATCTAGGTAGGGTAATTGCGCCTGTTCGCGTCCACTTAGTGCAGTTGGAAAGTTTGAAGGAGAAAATAAAAATGTTCCAGAACAAATTTCAACGCAAAATTTATGTAACGTGTTTATTACATAGTCTATTTTAAGATTTACTTTCAATTGTGTTGGAAATATCATGTGGTTTTTATTTATCTAGACAAATAGCAGAATTAGGCGTTTTACCCAGTTCGCGTCCAAAAATTCCAGTTTGCGTCCACCCGTGGACCAGTTCGCGTCCACCAGCTTAGAAAAGGAATTAAGAGTGTATTGGGTGATATTTTATCAGATAAATGCAAATAAAAATTAGATTTTAATAAATTATTTATTTACGAATATAGTTATTTAATAAAAACCGGCCAAATGCGAGTGGGACTCGCATACCGAGGGTTCCTTATTAACCTGTCTTTTTTCATATGTTTTAACTGTAAATGATTATTTTTTCAATGTTTCCCTTATTTGTGCTATAAGACGTTGCTTTGTACCAAACTTCAAGTATCTGTGTTCACCTAAAGTACCCTGTAGGTTTTGATTCCCTTGCGAATGTCGAAATTTGCGAAAATTTGCAGCATAAACGGCTGTATCTTTTGATTGCTTTGGCTTATAAGTGTGATTTTTTCACTGCTTCAAGGGACCGTAGACTTGAGTATTCAAAATAAATTTCAGCTTTATACCTCTACGCGTTACTGAGAAATAGGGTCTTGACAGAAAGACAGACCGGCAGACGGACATACAGACGGACGGATATCAAAGTGATCCTACAAGGATTCCGGTTTTTCCTTTTGAGGTTCGGAACCCTAAAATCAACATTATTATTAATATAATTCACTGTGTGAGGCAATTGGAAAAACTTATTTATATTTATCTTCTCATCATTATTAGAACCAAAAATTAACAAAAAACAAAGTTATGTTATGTAAATAAATAATAATCAGTTCTATTAAGATTACCTACCTACCCTATTTTTTAGTTTCTAATGAATTAAATTTCTTTTTTGTTTATATTATTTTCTTAACCACAGACTTATTGACTGTCATTCTCAAAAATACAAGTCTCATTTTTAGAATACCCATTTTAAAATGAAAAAATAGCATAAAAATTTGCTAATTTGAATGAAAATTTAAATTATCAACTTGTGGTCTTAGTCAAAAATTTACAATCTATTCTAAATTACATATTTTAGCAAACAATTCATTGCTACGTAATGAAAAACAATGTGGACGCAATATGTTCTATTGTTATGCACTATAGGTATAGTTTGCGCCCACTGTGGACGCAAAATGGAAGTTGTACAAATTCGGTGTAGTAATTCGCGTCCACCTTATTTTAGCTATTAATAGTGAAAGAAATAAGCTGATTTATAATCCATACTATTCCACGTTTTGTTAGCAAAGCAAAGAAACAGTTACATATTCAAAAATTCACATTTAACAATAAGATACTTACCGTCAAACGCGACGCTGCGCACTATTTTTTTCTCAAAATTCAGCGCGTTTTAGCTTTCTCGTTTAATAGCCAAAATTAAATATTTTTTTTAAATAGGATAGACGTTGCGCAGGCATATTTTGAATATGTGTGCATGTCTCATATACATTGAGGTATTATCGGAAATTTTTCTTATTACAATTTTACATAAAGTATACTTATTTACGTGAATTTTCTAAAAGATATCCGCAAAATGGACGCGAATAGGCAGGTGGACGCGAACAGGCGCAATGACCCTAGGTACAATAGGTACCTACGCTACCTGTAATAAGGTACCTAATTTAGGAATTAAAAAATGTATGTTTCAGGAACAGTGATTGTTATGCAATATGCAGCGTAAGGAGTTGACTAGCGTAGACTCTGTATAAAATATTGAATAAATTCACTTAAACATAGGTTGGTAACGAATAAAATATTCCGGAAAATTATGCTCGAGACTTCTAGGTTACACGATTCCTAATTTGCAAACAATATGTTAATAAAAGATCGTTGTTTGAATTGATATTTTAATTCAGATCTAGGTATATCTAAAAATGTTCCAGAATTCAAATCAAAGTAGGTACATAGTTAGGTACCTATTAATATTAAAATTATTTACAAAATTTCGTTACAACTTTGCACTTAAAAAACTTCTTAAAAGCTTTCTATTCCAACAACTTCTCATTTAGCCGTATCAATTCTGAAAACCGTTTAGCGTTTTAATAAATAAAACCTCTAATATTATTTTTTATACCCGAAAAATGGATTTATCGTAAAATGTATCGAATTAGGGCTGTAAGTACGATAAATCTATAATCTTCTTTACGCGGATCATAATCCGTTGATGGCTTTCCTTTGTCGCGGTTTATCGGAAGATAGGCACCTATACATTACTTGATGTCTGATAAATAAATTGAGATTTGCTTTCACACAAATTTGTATTTTATTGAGCGGTTAAATTTGAACGCTTTTGGGAATATTATTAAATCAAGATATACATAGATACAAACTTCGATTACCTACATAAACAGGAGAACTATGAATTATGAATAACGCGAAATGGATGCGAATGTTTATCTTTGTTTCGTTAGTATTTTTTATCATAAAATAGAAAATAATTTAAGAATACTGAAAAATAACATTTTTAACATTTTTTTTTTGCCGATGCATCGATAATAATTTTAGGCAGTTATTGCAGTGACCTAAGAATATTTTATAATTGCAAAAGACTAATAAAAATATGTTAAAAATTTAACCGATAGATAACAAACTGACCGTTTTAAATTTAATACAACAATAACCCTTCGAAACAAAACGTTACATTTAAGCCGGGAAAAGGAAACGGCCGGCGCAAGCGGACCATAACCAAACCATTAGCTTCCTTCTGCCCCTAAAGTCTAAACTTACCGTTAAAACAAGCGAACAACGACATAAATAAGATGCATATATGCGTAAAAGCATACTTTGCTTCCTTACGTCGAACCATTTCAAATCATCGAAACACCATAACACTAAAATCACTCGATACGTTTACAATGACGTAACAAAGTTGAAGCACTAAAGAGACGTCCACTCTCAGCGGCGCACGGCATTCGACTGAGGCCAAAAGCTCTTCGAGGGTGGCGGGGGCAGGGTTGTTTTGTATCTCGCATTTCCTTTCGAGTATTTCGTTCCGACCACGTGTCGCTAGTCAATTTTCGTCCCAATAAACGTTACTGTTTTTATGGCAGTCGTTAACTACATTATTAGTTTGTATTTGATGTCGATTGGTGCTACTTTAGTGCGTAATTACAAGTAGCTTTTTAATTTTAATGGCTCGTGGTTAAAGGGTGGTTTATTTTTATGTTTCTTTTATTCGCGTTTATACTTTTGGATTTTGTGCAGTCGTAGGTATAACGTATATGTTAGTGTTTTGCTTTTGTATGTTACGCACGAATTGTTAATTTGAAGTGCACTTTTGTACGTGTAAATTTAAATTTAAATTATTATTTAAGTACTTTGACTGAAATTTACCAATAATTTAGATGATGCTGTTAATGTTACTTATTGATTGAGTGATTAGGTAGGTAGGTGTATTTTTTAATTTTATAATTTTTAAAATCATTTGATTTGAATTGTTAAATTGTATTTTTATTCGCGTTTCTTTGTCGTAAATATATTTGCTAAGCAACGTGTAAACTGTAAACATCTCGTCAGCAGATCGAAATAAACAAATTACCTGGAACAGATCACTTATACCTAAGTGGTGAGCCGAAATAGGTACCTACGTTGTACTGTTCCTTTTTTGTAAGTTTGTAAGATTTCCTCTGTAAGTATACAAATGTACCTATGAAAGTGTGAAATAAATAAACGTCAAACACAAACTTCCCATACTGGCTAAAATTTAAGGCGAAATGTCACTGGAGATAGTGAAACTCGCGTTAGCTTGTCAGCGTGCAAGTTGGTATCAGATGAGAGACTTCGGAAGTTGGTCGAGTTTTATGAAGTGCCGCGGGCTGAAAGAGGGATTTATACGTATTGGGATGTATTGGACGTGTGAGCAATGGCTTTTAGACGTTTTTCTTCTTTATTTTGTACTAGCTGTGCCCCGCGGTTTTGCCTGAATTTCTCCTCCGAAAGATCTTAGCGTGAAGATAATAATATAGCCTATAATATGTTGACATGACGTAGTAATATTCGTACAAAAACAATATTTGAAGTTAACCCATCCATTTTTGAGTTTAGCCCGGACATGCATACAGACAAAGTAATCAAGTATCAAGTAGGTAGTTCCAGTTCAACACGTAAAAATCTCCAGCTTCATATTATCATAACAACACGTATTAACATAGTAAAGATTACCGAATTAAAGTCGGGTTCAATCTCCAGGGTCTAAAACACTTACTGATTCATATCGTTTATTCACAGGAGGTTCGAATTTGTAAATTGATCATACCAGTTATCTGGGTCAAGCGTGCCTTGTAATTGTTTCGGTGAGAACTGAGAACTTCTATGTAATGACACATGTATGGAATTAAGGATTAATAATATACATAAAGGAGTTCCTTATAGTTAAAATTTTAATTATATGTAGTTTCATTAGGTACTCGTTTATTTAACCGACTTTAAAAATGAGTTAGTTCTCAATTCGGCCGGTAAATAAATATATTTTTTCAATATTAACCAACAAATTAAACGATTGTTATTTGAAAATGATTATTTTCTACCATTATTATACCGTTCCAAATTCTAAAATGGGTCTGTATCAAACACAAAAAGTCAGTTCAGTAACAAATACAAAAACAAAAACAGTCGAATTGAGATCCTAACCCGTTTTATCAACTTTGACTGAAAATATAATTCAGACACCATAATAGTAGGTAGGTTCATATTTTTTAATTTAAAAACAGAGAACTCGTATGCTATACACATTACACAGTACGAGAATATTACAAAAGGAAAGACAATAATACAAATTATGAATAAACTTATACAGAAACGTACTAAATATGAAATTCATTGCGACACACGGTTATTTTGAGTGCATTTCCTTGTTGAGGCTGGAAGGGTTAATTTAGTCAATGAGTATTTATTTTTAACAAAATACTCATTAAGTTGAATTTGTTTACCTACAGCAAACAGCGTCAAAAACGGTATCAAATACTTGATCAATAAATGACTTTCGAGAGATAAAGCTCTCCGTATCGAACCCAAAACTTTTAAAACCACCGGATGAAACGGTTTTGTACCACCGCATATAAACAAAACACATTTAATGTTTACATTCCATATCAGCCACTCATACATTCGCAGCTAAGTGAAGTATGAAACTAAAAGCCTTTTTGAACGCCGACAAACAAACGCAACCCTTAATCCCAAAGCACAACTTCTGCAAAAACTTTCACAAAGTACGCCTATAGAGTTAGTTCATACAGGTCCTCTTTTAACACTAGGTAATTCAACCTGCATTTATGACATTAACGTCTATAGGTGTTTGGATAAAATGCCTTTACAAATTACGTCTGGTTTTTTATGAATTGTTTATTATGAAAATTCTTGAGTCTGACGCAAGTGCGTTGTTTATTTTTTTCATGATTTAACTATGTCTAGCTTTTAATTGCTCCTAGATGTTGTTTATATTTCTTACAATGACGAAAAACAAATAACGAAAAAGTCTTAACATAAATTTAGTACCCACTAAATAATTTAAACATCTTATTTCCTATTTCCTTCTGTGACTATAAGATAGATGCATATCACATCTGATTCCGCGATCGATTGTCGATATAAGAATAATAAAAATAGGCAAACGCGTCGTTGAGCATTATCTTTGGAGTGTCATCTATCAGATCTTTTAAATACCCTCCAAATTGATCTTAAACTTTTTCATTAAGTACAATCAGTCTTATTAATTCAAAATCTGTATACAGACGAAACATGTTCGCGGATGAAATATCTTAAAAGAATGCTCCCATAAGGGATCCTTGATAATTTTACGTTTTCCCATCCTTACACAGAAATAAATCCATATGTGACATTTATACGGAGTCAGAGTTATTGCGGGGCTCCATTATGTAATATAGAATAAAAGGTTTCCGGCTAATATCATGAAGCGATTTCAAAAGGAGCGGTCCCATGTGGCCTTACAGCGGCCCTTTGATATATAATCAGTAACAGATTCTGTCTTATTGTTATTATCGTGCCTATCGATTTTTTGAACGATAGAATAAGTGCATATTTTGTGATCTGTTTATTTATAGAACTGTGTTATGTATTATAATATTGTATTTTTTAGTTTCCAACATGGGCGTAGCTAGCCATGGGCTCAAGGTGGGGCAACAATAAAAAATAATATGTAACTAGCAACTATATTGTACCAAGTATGTACCCAAAGTTATATCCAGGTCTTCAAATGCCGGCGGCCGTACCGCCGGCATTTGCGAAGGCATTCCCGAAGGCATTTGCGAAGGCATTCGCGAAGGCATTTGCGAAGGCATTCGCGATGGCATTCGCGAAGGCATTTGCGAAGGCATTGGCGAAGTCATTCGCGAAGGCATTTGCGAAGGCATTCGCGATGGCATTCGCGAAGGCATTTGCGAAGGCATTCGCGATGGCATTCGCGAAGGCATTTGCGAAGACATTTGCGAAGGCATTCGCGATGGCATTCGCGAAGGCATTTGCGAAGGCATTGGCGAAGTCATTCGCGAAGGCATTTGCGAAGGCATTCGCGATGGCATTCGCGAAGGCATTTGCGAAGACATTCGCGATGGCATTCGCGAAGGCATTTGCGAAGGCGAACGTTACGCTAATAGAAAGCCACTTGTCTAGGGGGGCAGGTAATTCCGAATATCGCGCACACATTAAATTAGATTCTCTCCTAATAGTTATTTCCTTCTGCTTTTAGTATTTTTTCTGAATCATAACTATCCAATATTCGTCACCTAAAAAAAAGTTAAGCTGCTCTATACATGTCAAAAACTAACTTCGCTTCGAGGTTTCACCCGCGTGTCTCCGCTCCTGTTGGCCTTCCTCGATAAAAGGGCTATCTGACACCGAAATAATTTTTCATATTGGACCAGTAGTTCTCGAGATTTGCGCGTTCAAACAAACAAACAAACGAACTCTTCAGCTTTATAATATTAGTATAGATGGGTAATAAACATATCCACGTTAACATAATAAACTATGTTACTCATATCTTCATATCGCAACCGTGTTACAAATGAACTGCTAAAGCATTCAACGTCCGCAGATAACTCAATACCAGTCTCAATGAAGTTTTACAAGAATGTGAATATCCTAGAACTGTTGGAATAGTTAATATGCTAATAAATATGTAAAGCTAAGTACCTATAGAATAAAATGATTAAATACTTCAGAAGTAGGAGGAGGTTATTAAGCTCTTTAAATAATAAGCTCTTTGAATAAGAAGAACTTAATACATCTTTGTAAATAAATTTCTGGACTGTCTGCAGAACTTGGCACACATTTAGATCTCATTTCTTTTTTTGGCAAATTAAGTCAATGATTGAACTCGGCTCCAATTTTTACATTTATGTTTTTGGTGGGATATCATTACTTTTTGTACAGAAAATTACTCTGCAAATTTGATTTACTTTATAAATATAATACTTTTTATATACGATTTTTTTTCTTGCGTTTTCTCTGTATGGTTTGTTTAGTATTATTTTCTATATTTTCTTGTATGTTATGAATGTCAGCGCACATTGCCCCGTCATTATCTGCAATTTTTTAAACTCGTTTTCTGTTTAAAAGATTACATGATTTTCTAAACATACAGCGTGAATTTGTACACACACTATTTATTACCAAGATGCAAAGATCGTTGTAGTAGAATCGTCGCCTTACTCCATGACGTTACGGTATTGCCATGACGCGATCTTGAAATTTTACTCTAAACGCGCCTAAAGATGTTTCACTCATATTAATATTACGCAAATTAAATCATTTCGACCTTCGACGAAGCCTTCTTCCATTACACCATTTATGGTAATTATTTTTGCATGCTTGTATTGGCTAAACATGTTTGTGCTTTATTATTATAATTGTATCACCATTGAATACCATGTTTAAAGCAAAATAAAGATTTTATTTATTTATTTATTTATTTACACTGAAATTAAAACTAAACTAAACACTCATAAATAAAGAATAAATAAATGTGAATATGTAAAATTATATATTATTTTTAACTGTATGAGCAATAAAGGCAATATTTTTATTACAATTTTCTTTTATTTTACGTTTAATAACAGTTTTGAATAAAGAAATCATGCAATCGAAGTAATCCGCCCTAGCGATACTAGCGCGAGTGAGTGTGATGTCAGAGGCGCTTCGAATCTACAGATGTTTCGTCCTAAAATATGTAAACTTCAATAATCTATATCTCAGTCATTTATTGATGGATTTCAAAATTTTTTTCGGCCACTGATTAGTTTTGATCTATTTTTTAAGACTAGTAAGGTGAATATACTATTTTCTTTTTTTTTAAACTTTTCCATTTTTCCATACAAACAAAATTTATGTCATTGAAAAAAAAATTAAATACAAATAAATTCAGTATTTTCTGATTTTTTCCTTTGTACACTCACTATTACCTAGTTGATTACAAAATTTGAACTTTCTAGGTCATCTGGAAGTGGGTTAGGTTTTGTATATGTCTATAAGTCAGTCAGTCTTAAAAATTGCGATTTTTGGATATTAATATCTACGCAACTGTTTAATCTGTATTTATGAAATTTAAGGTTCTTGTTTATCTTGAGGTCCTCTTGATATGTACCAAATTTGGTTTATATAACTTAAATAGTTTTCGAGTTATAAGGGGGTGAAAAGTGGCTCGAAATGGTTCGTGTAAATATACACACGGCTGCTGCTCGCCAGTTCTCTTCGCTTGAACTCGGCTTGACACGCTGCCGCGTGTCTAGATTTTAATTTAAGTTTCCACACTGCTCGTTTTATTTTATTCAGTAAATATATTTATCTTCTTTAACATTTCTTGCACATATTTCCAGATTGTAAGGCCAAAAAATATTGATCCAAATATTTTATACAAGTATTAAGTTTTCACTTCTAGTCGCTATTTGCTTATAACTGTTTTCACTTCACTATTATTGACAGGAGAACCAAGACGTGAAACAAATTAGAATGCAAAAATACTAATTGTACAAAACACAAGAATTCAGTACTGTCACATTAAAATCCTTGCCTTTTTTCTACCACCTACCATTGTAATTTAATAAGCTTGTTACCTTTTGCCCAGGTTGCCTGGAAGAGATCACTTCTAAGTGATAAGGCCGCCTAATAAACTATACTTTTTTTTTTTGTTCTGTATATTAGCAATAAGTTTTCTATGTATAGTTTTATTGAAGAGTAAAATAAAATAAAATAATAATAATAAAATTTCTTGCTATGATTATAATTAATGTAATAAACACGTGATACATTAACTAAATGAAAAACATCAATATAGAAAATCAATTTAACGCCATTTAAGGGTGCTATTATGGAACTCGAAGGATTATTTCAACGCCATGTAGCTATTAGGGGCCATTAGATCGTTTCACAAAAATTGCTTTTAGTGTCACCATTAGTACCATACCTACAATTTAAAGCATAGCTGTAGTATCTATGTTATTTATTATGATAGAAGTAATGTTCTTTTAAATATTTAATAATATTTTCAGATATGATTACTAAAGTCAATGCAGAAAAAATAGTAAGTACATAAGATAGATATAGGGGCTAATTTGATAGTATTCTTGTTTTAATGTATACCTATTACTTATAAATTTATAATCAATTATTAGCCTGAATTTATATTTTTTGGTTTTTATGGCATTCAAATGCTTTATGAATAAAAAAATAAAGAATAGAAAAAATTCGATGGCGGGTTCGAGTCCCGCCTCGTGATCGAATTTTTCTATTCTTTATAAATTTACAATTATTAGCCTTTCAAATTTCATAGTTCAGGATCCATCGCCCATTTTTGCAAGTGTTAACTTATTTGTTAAAATTGTTAACCTTACTTGTTGCAAATTAAATTCTCTACAACTTCGGTCCGGTAACTTTTTGTCAGAACTATAAATAAAAAAGTTATAAGCGAAAATGTTCAAAAATTATAAATTATATTATATTTATTTATTCAATAAAAATATCAAACCCATATCAAACTTTACAAAATGTATAAAGACTCCTTTGGGTTATAAAATAAAAGTATCGTTGCTTAAAGAAACTTCAAATATGGATCGTTTCCATTGCAAGTGCCCAACGATTGAATTTAAATGCTATTTCAAATAGAAACATTGAATTTTGCGGTATTATTCTGTAACTATTCACAATTAATTGGAATAAAATTATTTTTATTTATTTTCAACAAAATTATACAGTTCAGCTTATTATTATGAATGAGAAAAGATTTGTATGATTTTCTTAAATGATATTATTAAATAAATTATTATTCAGTAAAATCGAGGCAAATTTGATTCACAGAATTTCGACGGTATACGTAATATTCTCAGATATACGATATGGTTACTTTTTATCCACAGACTGTTCTGAACTACATTCAAAGCTTTGTATTTTTTGACTTATTTGAATTGAAAATGAATTGTGAATATTTAATATTTATTTAGAATGAATATGGATGTGAAATTCTGTGAAGAGACAAATGTACCTATATTTTAACTACATTTTATTAATCGATATCTTTATACCTCTACTCTTTACTTTTTAAACGAAATAAGAGCTTTTTATTTTGTGTGTTATAATAATGTTAATTAGTAACAAACCTAACATTAATTTAGATTAGCTAGCTTTTCGCCCGCGGCTTCGCCCGCGTTTTCAAAGAAAACCCTGCATAGTTCCAGTTCTCGTGGGATTTCCGAGATAAATCTATTCTTTATGTAAAGTGCTAAATTTCAATGTAATCGGTTCAGTAGTATTCGCATTGCAAGAGTAACAAACATACACACACACAATCATCCTCACAAACTTTCGCATTTATAATATTATGTAGTTATAGGATAGGATAAGGTTAAGGATCATAATTTATATTGATCTGAACGATAATATTACGACTAACTTACTTATAATTACATACATACCTACTAGCTCCCGACTTAGAACTATTTCAGTTCAATCTAACCCTGCATTTAATTTTTTTTTTATTCACAGATTTACCAGAATAGGGCGGTATTATCCGTTCGGTGACAGTGGCGCCCCCTGCATACATTGTCCGGATTTGAACGATCGTGACCCCACATACTACTATGAACTTTGCTTCTGTGGCTTTTCGCTTGGAACTCTTTGAAAAATGACGCTCACTTTCCAAACAGTATTTGAATACTGCAGGGTTTTATTCCGCGACAACTTTGGTGTATTCCCGATTGACAAAACATGAACAAAATATATAACATTATTACGTATTGTACATTATATTTTTACAAGTAAAGCTATGACAGTATAAAACGTATTGAATATTTTTATCCTTTTCCAAAGTTTCAACTTTCCATATTTTAACTTACCATAATTTATAGTTATCCGATAAGTGAATCAATTAGAAAATTGATGAAATTTGCACTCATCACAATATAAGAATTTCGATTACTTTATCAAGGTCTTTTAAATTGTTGTATATTGCAATTAATTGTTTGTTCAGTACAATTAACATCAATGAATCCACTGTATCAGTATAGTGTATATAATTGTGTATATAATAGATGTGTTATGTTTATGTAGTTTGAGAAAGTAAAAAAAAAATATTATCCATGCTAGGAATGATGTAATTTCTACAGGTGAAGTAATTTTCAGCGGATCAGCAGAGCCGGTTTGGTAAGTACTACCTTAGTTTCCGAGATTAGTTCGACTAAAGAAACTCTAGAGCCTTCTAACATCACTAAGCAGATCTGCTTTACCCTACACGTTGTTAACTAGAATTGACGATAATTGAGCTATTCGAGATTAGCATGCATTTAAGTATTCTTAACCAGATAATGCTACTAACCGTTCGTGATCAGCAAACTAATCTCGGTACTCAATTTACAACGTCTTGATTGCCCTCAATCAGATCTAGGTCAAGCCATTCACTCCAATCTAGACTTCAGTCCATTACTGTTAACCAGTAGCTTTGGCTTGCGTTAACAATCAATCTTATAATCAAACACTATTAAGGAACAATGCAGCTTTGAGGTAACATCCATTTTACAAAAGGTAAATCTTTAGTTCTTCTATCGGTTGCAATGGAGAGGTAAACGTGTTCACCGTCCTTTCTTATTGAAATCTGTGAATAAGTTTACTCTGTAACAGCGCGGGCATATGATTATTAAGGTTTAATTAACAACCTATTTATTATCTGCTGCCTGGGTTTTTTTCAAAACTAAAAACATTTATTTCCTTTATACATTTAGACCTTCTGCTAACAACAATAGAAAAGTTAAGACCACCATTTTCGTCATAGTGTGTGGCATAAAGAGAGCTAAGTAAAATATACATTAACACTCAGGTAAACAAAGCGTCAACATAAAATACGTGTAACAGCAAATTGCATAAAGTCACGACACTTTACGCACAGCAGCTTTCTAGCATACAAAGTATTATTTCTTTGTATTTAACCAGAATTTACAATTGTTACAAAGTGCAGCATATCAGCCCTACGAGGCAGGTGATTATTTCCCGCTTGGTTTGCACGCATTTCATGTTATGGCGTCAGAGCGTGACGTTTACATCTACTATTTAACTCATATTAAGCTCCAAGGTCATAGTTCAGGATACATCGCCCATTTTTGCAAGTGACTACTATCAAGCTGATTTTCCGTTTGTAGCTTTATTTTGATGAGACACCGAATAATTTCGTGTACGAAACTCTCGATTGTGGTAGCTAACAGAGATAACAAGGATAAAATTTTTTGATTTGATGGTTCTCAAATATTTATTACGCAATTTGTAGGACAATATGTCTGTTGAATTATATAAACTTTAACTAAGTGAAAACAAAAAAATCAGCTTGTTAGTAATTATTTATGATGACCTCGTTATCGATACACTTTGGAAAGGGGGACTCTTTGAACAAACCATAGATTTTGTAGGACAAATATTTTTTCGAATAATTTAGGTAATTATCTTGAGATTGAACAAAAAAAAAATATTCAGTTAGTAATAAATATTTGAGAACCATCAAATCAAAATTTTTTATCCTTGTTATCTCTGTTAGCTACCACAATCGAGACTTTCGTACACGAAATTATTGGGCGTCTCATCAAAATAAAGCTACAAACGGAAAATTAGCTTGATAAGAGTCACTTGCAAAAATGGGCGATGTATCCTGAACTATCAAGTCTAAGACTTTTCCATTTCCTTTGAAAGCACAGATCAAATATTTCATCAAAATGGGTTTTGTGTTTCTAGGTAGGCAGAGTTATCTTCGCATTTATAATATATAGAATAGAATAGAAACACATTTATATCTCACTCTGATACCGTTAAAGATGAAATTTTGTTTCTGTTTTCAGTCAGTCAGCAAGAAAGCTTAAATTTTGGAATTCGATCTGCCGTTCTGCAGTTTTGATGTAACTAATAAAACTTATTTTGCGTAGGCATATAGATAGTCGTTGAAAGTATTATAAATACACATAGCTTGGCTTATTGTTACTTACCTTCGGATTGATCAAATGCTTCAATTAGATCTACCCGAAGGTGAGCATCAAAATATACGTGTAATACATACAAATACAAGCAGTTATAATGTATAAGTTCGTAGATACGTTTAAAAACAAGAACATTTTATTCATAACGAAGTTTTATTAAAACTAAAACAAACAAAGAGGCAAACACAGGCCCGAAAAGACTAACCTAAATTTATGTTTCCGTGCTATTTAAAATTTAGGTCAAATAGCATTCGGCTTGTTTCACGGGTAACATTTTAAACGGATATTGTTTAAATTTCAATTCACACAATCAGCAAATATATTATTATCAAATTTTGTGTTCGTGACAGAAATTTCCACGTAACATACCTGTTACCTTATTTTTTAAGTCCTGAATAAGTTAGCATAGTATTGTTTAAATAAACCTAATACTAGCTGTGCTGTACGGTTTTACCCACATTGCTCCGGTAATGTTGGTCTTAGCGTGAAGATAATATAATATAGCCTAAGGTCGCGACAGAATTTGCTTCATGGTTTACACTTACAAGCTGCTGTCAGACCGACTGTCGGACAGTTCTTGCGGAAGTTTACTTGCAGGTGGAAACAAGGCCTAAGCCTTCCTCGATAAATAACACATCTATAACACAAAGACTATCGAACACCGAAAGAATTTTTCAAATCGGACCAGTAGTTTCTGAGATTAGCGCGTTCAAACAAACAAACAAACTCTTCAGCCTTATAATATTAGTATATATATATATATATATATATATATTATTTTGTTTCTAAGTTTATGGTTTAAGAAATCTGCTAGCTTTCATATTAGCTACTTCAATTCTTTCCATATTCCAAATGTTCAATTTAATCCATATCTAGCAGACACTCATTCGCAAATGGCTCATTAAAGAATGATTACGTGAAGACTCATGACGGTGAAGTTAATCCTTAAAATATTAGTTGAGCGCAAAGTTTTGTATCACGAAGGAAAGTTTGCGAGTTAACTGGTACCGGTTGTTGACTTTCCTCTCGGATGTTTGTGCTGATCGTTGGAGCTTGGAGTGATGATAAATTATTATAGGTACTGTGTGTTTCAGGTACTGAAGAATTCCAACCAATACCCGCGGCCCCATCATTAAAGCGGCTCGACGGAACACAGTGGGGTTTTAGTCGGTAGGAATCCGACATAACCCACGGCTCCTTCCCCGGGGGCAGTGGGTATCTTTGGAAGATTTCCCCACTATAAAAAAAAAAAAGGTACTTACTGGTTTCACACATCTATACTAATACTAGCGGTCCGCCCCGGCTTCGCCCGTGGTACATATTCACGTTTTCTCTACATAAGAACCATCCTCGAACTTCAAGGAATATTATAAAAAAAGAATTAACGAAATCGGTTAAACCGTTCTCAAGTTATGGGCCAACACATTTTGGGATTTTTTTTTATATTATAGATTATAAAGGTGAAGAGTTTGTTTGTTTGAACGCGCTAATATCGGGAACTACTGGTCCGATTTGTAAAATTCTTTAGCTAGCCCATTTATCGAAGAAGGCTATATAGTATATTATATCATCTCGCAAAGACCAATAGGAGCGGAGCACTGCGCGAAAAACCGCGGAGCACATCTAGTGTAGATATAGTCTTAAGAGGGCTTATTCAATTTAACGCAAGTCAAAATCTCCGCGATCTATTACGATAGATCGCGGCTTGCGCTATCCTTTTACTATGAACAGCATAGGTCCACAGGAGAGCGCCGAGCAACATGTCCTCTCTCAGGAAAGGCTCGCTGCCGACTGATTTTAAGAGGGCTTATTCAATTTAACGCAAGTCAAAATCTCCGCGATCTATTACGATAGATCGCGGCTTGCGCTATCCTTTTACTATGAACAGCATAGGTCCACAGGAGAGCGCCGAGCAACATGTCCTCTCTCAGGAAAGGCTCGCTGCCGACTGATTTTAATCGAGTCGCGCGCAGTGTTATATAGTACTTTAAAAAAAATTGTAGAAAAATAATAGAGGTACCTTAGTTGATTTTTTAAATTTTATCTTATAAGTAATACGTTCTATTATTGCAATGTGTATAAATTATATTCAACTAAGTCAAATATCTTGGTGAAAATAATCATTTTGTCGACTATAATTTCTAAAAAATTTCACATTGTTCGGATTTTAATTTCGTAAGTTAGGAGTCCAAAATAAAAAAATCTTTTAACTAACTATTTTAATAAGGATTTTTTCAGTTAGTTAAAAAAAAATGTGTGTTAGATCTGTCAGCAATTTCAGATATTTTTAGCTTCGAAATTGACACTAAAAGTGAAATCAAGCAATCATCGGCTCAGTTATCTTGATGCTATTCACAAATACTGTATTAATTGAAAAAAACTCTTAACTAACTATAAAGACAATAAAATTTCCTAAAATTATTAGTAATTCATATGTTTGTAAGATAAGTGGTTGATGGACAATCTGGTTTGAAAAATCACATATTTGAGCCAAACAGCGCACGGACCGCGTACACG
The DNA here is from genome assembly GCF_905220415.1 of Colias croceus. NCBI lineage: Eukaryota > Metazoa > Arthropoda > Insecta > Lepidoptera > Pieridae > Colias > Colias croceus. The sequence goes on along the minus strand of NC_059541.1, from coordinate 1,772,571 downwards.
GCCTTAATCGAGTCGCGCGCAGTGTTATATAGTACTTTAAAAAAAATTGTAGAAAAATAATAGAGGTACCTTAGTTGATTTTTTAAATTTTATCTTATAAGTAATACGTTCTATTATTGCAATGTGTATAAATTATATTCAACTAAGTCAAATATCTTGGTGAAAATAATCATTTTGTCGACTATAATTTCTAAAAAATTTCACATTGTTCGGATTTTAATTTCGTAAGTTAGGAGTCCAAAATAAAAAAATCTTTTAACTAACTATTTTAATAAGGATTTTTTCAGTTAGTTAAAAAAAAATGTGTGTTAGATCTGTCAGCAATTTCAGATATTTTTAGCTTCGAAATTGACACTAAAAGTGAAATCAAGCAATCATCGGCTCAGTTATCTTGATGCTATTCACAAATACTGTATTAATTGAAAAAAACTCTTAACTAACTATAAAGACAATAAAATTTCCTAAAATTATTAGTAATTCATATGTTTGTAAGATAAGTGGTTGATGGACAATCTGGTTTGAAAAATCACATATTTGAGCCAAACAGCGCACGGACCGCGTACACGGCCTTAATTCTTCAGATTTAACTTTTACGCACCTTCTTTAGTTATATTGTTTTCACACTTTCTGTTGTTAGCCTAAAAGGTCTTGTAAGTGATAAGGCTGCCTTTTGTGTTGTATGTTTTATGATTTTATTGTAAGTACCTATTTTTGTTATGTAGACTGTTTAAAATAAAATGAAATGACTAAGCTTGCTTGTGTAGAGTTATTTCTAGAACATCTGGACGGGATCTAAAAATTATTATTACTGGTAGAGAGCTACATTTTTCTTGAAAGTATATTTCATACGTTATCCTTCGAGGTAAGCCTGAGCAGTTGCTGTTCGCACAGCGATAAGATATTATCATTTGTATATATATTATGTAGTAGAAGTAGTAGCAAAGACCTTGAATTATAATAATACTAGATTTCCGCCCGCGGCTTCGCCCGCGTTTGCAAAGGAATACCCGCATAGTTCCCGTGGGTTTCCCGTGGATATATAAACTATCCTATGTGTTAATCCAAGTTACCCTCTATATGTGTGCTAAATTTCATTGTAATCGGTTCAGTAGTTTTTACGTGAAAGAGTAACAAACATCCATACATCCATACAAACTTTCGCCTATATTAGATATTAGATTAGATTAGATTAGATTTTCCTTTCTGAAGTTTTTATTTTATGATGAAGACAAAATACACACACGTCCATTTCCTTGGGAAGTAAAGACTCAATTTGAAATACGCTTTTAAATTCAAATGCTATTTCTCTCAAAAATTCAAAACTGTTTCCAGTCCAGCGATCTCATTTCGATAAGTTGACCCTTATCTGCTGTCAATGCGACACAATATTTGTGTTATAGATACAAAATAGAGAAGCCACACTACGAACGGTTTGCCGAAGGAAATGTACGTCTATTGTGGACCTCGGGTTTTCATATAATGAGGGATATCGTATTGAATCCTGAACAGGTCATTGTGAACATTCATATAAACGTATTATACGTACGTTATCTGATATTCCGTTTGGCAAAAGGTTCACCTTTTCCGATGAAATTATTACGTCTAAATATAAATCAATCTCGTCTCCTATTCAGTCACGGGCCATGTTAATCTTATTTTCTTGTGGCAAAAAGTAATTGAATTAAATCATGTTTACAGGTATTATTGATGTTGGCATTTTGGTATAAAAACACCTGTATGGCATATTCATTTCTGTATATATGTTTATTTTTATATAGGTTGCTTTAATTTTATTATATTACGTAGTTAATAATGTTCACCGAATAAATACATAACATTTATTTTTATTATACGAGCAAAAACCTATTTCAGGTATCAATTTTCGCGGCACAATTTACGGCAGTGATAAATTAACCATAACATTTTAAATACTTCTTCTTTAATGTGTGAACTGCGTAAATACCTACTTTAAATTTATATAACTTTTTCTTTAGTCACATCACATAGAACTTACTCTAACTACAGAATATGTAAAGAAACTTCATTTCTTTGTACCTATTATTTTGTTTATTGGATTTGAATTTTGCCGCTCGGCATAGATAATATTATAACATTAGTGAGACATACCTACGACAGAGGTCTCGAGAGAACTAATAATGGCGAACGACGCCAAATAAAATTGTGATGTGATAAGTAATGTTTGAACTGTTTAAAATTTAAATTGTGTGCTAAAGTTAAATTAAACTTTAAATGTCGTTTCTTTTGTTTTAAGAAGAAACACATCGTTTAATTTAAAATCCCTTATAAAACGACATTTCTAGTTATGAAAATGGATAAACTACGATTCCAATTCGCAGTTTTAGCGGGATCAGATGGAAAATCCAATGTGGTGTGCATAACCTCAATCGAGACTACGGATGGACGCATTTTTAATATTCCAGATGATTTAAAACCTGCAAGTAAGCACACTAGTTTAATATCTTCGGATGTATTCACTAAAATAAAAAATTCATTAAAAAAAAGACATCAGACACGTGCAGTATGGATACCTTTAAACACAGATTTGAGGAACATATATTTAGACGAAGGCGAAAATTTACAGTTTGGTGACCAGTATTTGGAAGAAATTACAAGAGAAACCGTACCTTTACTGAGTAATAATAAAAACACCACAACAGAAAATAAAAATATTAGTAAAGTAGCTGAACGATTCATGATAGAAAAATTTTCAAATAAAAATTCGAATGTAAATCAGTGGATAACTGTATTTGAGAGTGAATGTGAGAGATTTGAGATTTTAGAAGATAAAGAGAAGATTGAGATATTGAAACATTTATTAGAGAAACAATGTATAGATTGGTATACCAGTATGTTGATAAAACTAACTGTGAATTCAAACTGGATAGAATGGAAAGAAAATTTGTGTGAAACATACGGAAATAAAGGTTGGACTCAAGAGAGATATGCATTTAACTTCAAATATCAAGCTGGATCACTACTGGAATATGCAACTAAGAAGGAAAGACTGTTATAAGAAGTAAACAGAGATATTGACACTCAAACAATGATTAGTATTATTGTTATGTGTTTACCGGAATACATTATGGATAAAATTGACAAAAAAACTGTAAAATCAACTGCCGCACTATATAATGAAATAGGTAAATATGAAAATTTAACAACCAAAAAAAACTACTATAAAACAAAAAGATATTATGATACTAAAGATATAACAAAACCATATATTGAAAAAATAACAAAACCATGTAAGATTTGTGAAGGGTTAAATAAAGGCGTCAGATATCATCATGAAGATAAGTGTTGGTTTAAACATCCCGGTAAGACATACAACAGTAAAGCTGTAAATAATTCAGTGATAGAGGTGGAATTAAATAACAATGATACAAAAAACGAATAATAACACCATTAATTAAAGTCAAACTAATATTAAATGGAAAATTAGAAGTGTTTGGTATATATGACTCCGGTTCTAATGTATCAATAATTAATTCCAAATTATTAAGGGTGAAAGAAAGTAAAAATAATTTAAATAAGGATAACCTAGTTACAATTAATGGTGTTAAAAAGACTAATGGTTTGACAACAATAAGAATAAAAATTTTAAAAATTGAAGAAAATGTTGATGTTTATATTGTCGACAGCAAAGAGTTTAAATATGATTTTTTAATTGGTCTGGACCTTATTAAGAAATTTAAACTGATTCAAAATGAGGATTTGGAAATAACTCAAAAAACTGAAGAAAAAAATGTTACAAATGAAAATAAAGAAATTAAAAAAGAAGATACATGTGGAAAAGTTTCAATAAATTTTAATGAGCACATATTGGAAGAAAATTTCAAAATAAACATGGGCAATTTAAATAATCAACAGAAGAAAAAGATCTATGAATTGATTGAAAACTATAAATCCATCTTTGCGAAAGACAAATATGATGTTGGCACTGTCAAAGAATATGAGGCACGTATAGATTTACTCATGGACAAATATTGCAGTAAAAGACCTTACAGATGTTCGGTTCAAGATAAAATGGAAATAGAACAGCAAATAGCAAAATTACTTGACAAAAATATTATTGAAGAATCGTATAGTCCATTTGCAGCACCAGTAACACTAGCTTTTAAAAAGGAAGACAACAAAAGATCAAGGCTTTGCATAGATTTTAGAGAACTAAATAAAATAGTGGTACCCCAGGCTCAACCGTTTCCATTAATAGAAGATCTTGTAATAAAAACAAGAAATTCAACATATTTTTCTACACTAGACATAAATTCCGCTTTTTGGTCAATTCCTTTAAGGATTGAAGACAGACATAAGACTGCCTTTGTAACACAAGACGGGCATTATCAGTGGACATGCCTACCATTTGGACTAAAGACATCGCCAGCTATTTTCCAAAGAATACTCGGTAATATTTTAAGGAAACATAAGCTTACTGACTTTGCTGTTAACTATATTGACGATATACTTATATTTTCTAAAAGTTTTTCTGAACATGTTCATCATTTAACAGTATTATTGGAAGCTATAAAAACAGAAGGTTTTAGACTTAAATTTACAAAATGTATGTTCGCCTCTGACTCCGTTAAATATCTTGGTCATATTATACAAAAAAATACTATAAGCCCCTTACGGGATAATTTAATTTCAATAAAAGATTTTCCGGTACCAACCTGTCAGAAAAATATAAGACAGTTTTTGGGAAAAATTAATTTCTATCATGAATATATACCAAACAGATCAATTATTTTGGATCCTCTTCACAACTTACTTCGTAAAAATCAGACTTTTATTTGGTCTTCAGATTGCCAAAAATCTTTTGAGGCTATAAAACAATTATTGTGCTCAAAACCAATTTTAGAAATATTTGATAAGAACTTACCAATTAACATTTATACAGACGCTTCCTTGGAAGGTATAGGAGCTGTATTGAAACAAATACAACCAAATGGAATTGAAAAACCAGTTGCATATTTTTCAAAAAAAATAAACAAAGTACAAAAGAAAAAGAAAGCAATATATTTGGAATGTTTGGCGATCAAAGAAGCTATAAGATATTGGCAGTTCTGGTTAATTGGCAAATCATTTACAGTATACACTGACCATAAACCTTTAGAAAATTTAAATATTAGATCAAGGACAGATGATGAGTTGGGAGATTTAACTTATTATTTATCACAATATGATTTCAAAATCAAATACAATCCAGGAAGAGAAAATATTGAAGCGGATTGTTTAAGTAGGAATCCTGTACTAAATGCAAATGAAAACTTAGATGATACATTAAAAATAGTAAATTTGATAAAATTAAATGATATTATTTCGGACCAAGAAAAAAATGAAGAGTTACAAAATAAAAAAAACAGTTTAATATTTAAAAACAATGTCTATTACAAAAAGTTTAAAAATTATGAAAAGATAATTTTATCTGAAAAATTCAGTAAACAATTGATTCAAAACGTCCATAAAAACATGTGTCACATTGGTGTAAGACAAATGCTTAACACAATAAGTCCATTTTATTCAGCAAAAAATATCACAACAAATATTAAAATACATTGTAAAAATTGTGAGACTTGTATTAGGAATAAAACAAGAGGGCAAGAAAAATATGGTTTAATGTCACAATTAGGTCCTGCTACCAGACCTTTTGAGATAGTCTCAATCGACACAATTGGAGGCTTTGGAGGCAAACGATCCACAAAAAAATACTTACATCTTCTTGTGGACCATTTCACAAGATATGCTTTTATTATTACATCAAAGACACAAAATGCTAATGATTTTATGAAATTAATAAATAAAGCAACAGACTCAGACACAATTGGGATGCTCTTCTCTGATCAGTACCCAGGAATCAACTCAAAAGAATTCAAAAATTACTTAAAGGAAAAATCAATACCAATAATATTCACTGCAGTAAATTCTCCATTTTCCAATGGTTTAAATGAAAGATTGAATCAAACTCTAGTAAATAAAATCAGATGTAAAGTTAATGAAAATAATTATAAAAAAGCATGGACAACGATTGCTCATGACTGTGTTGATAAATATAATAAAACAAAACATTCAGTCACAGGGTTTTCTCCTAAATATCTATTAGAAGGCACAAATATATCTTGTTTGCCAAATGAACTTAAACATAGAATCTCAGAAGAAGATTTGCTCAGAGATAGAAAGATAGCATTCATAAATAGTTTAAAATCTCATAATTACAACAAAAAATTATTTGATAAACATAGAGCTAAGTTTGATTTCCAAGTAGAAGATATGGTATATGTTGAGAATGGTAGTAAATTAAACAGAAATAAATTAGATGAATTGAGAATTGGTCCGTTTAAAATTATTGAGAAGATTTCAAATTCTATTTATAGAATTAATACTGGCCATAAAAAGGCAGAGTCGAACCTCTTTCATATAACGAAACTAATTCCTTTGTCTTTAAAGTAGAATAATAAAAAATAAAAATAAAAAAATGTACCTATTTTATACTTAATGAAAACTGTTAAACTAAAATTATAGTATGTACCTATGTAGTATTAAGAGTTAGATGAAGCTATGTTATGTTATATTATGTGTATTCAAGCATTTGAATTAGAATATATTAGTTTTGTGTAAATTATATTGCAAAATATGTTCTTTGGGGGGGGAGATGTAAAGAAACTTCATTTCTTTGTACCTATTATTTTGTTTATTGGATTTGAATTTTGCCGCTCGGCATAGATAATATTATAACATTAGTGAGACATACCTACGACAGAGGTCGCGAGAGAACTAATAATGGCGAACGACGCCAAATAAAATTGTGATGTGATAAGTAATGTTTGAACTGTTTAAAATTTAAATTGTGTGCTAAAGTTAAATTAAACTTTAAATGTCGTTTCTTTTGTTTTCAGGTTAGTGATTTTTCTCTCATTTTAGTAACATTATTGATGTAAAAGTTATGTTTGTTAAATGTGCGAATATTAAAGACTCAACTTTTGTTTTCAGAAGAAACACATCGTTTAATTTAAAATCCCTTATACATATTAAAAACTAACTGCACTTCGACCCGCGTGACTCCGCTCGTGTTGGCTATAGCGGATAGCCTTCCTCGATAAAAGGGCTATCTAACATCGCAAAAATTGTACATGTCGGACCAGTAGTTCCCGAGATTTGCGCGCTCAAGCAAACAAACAAACGAACTCTTCAGCTTTATAATATTAGTATAGATTGGTAATAAACATATCCATTATCCACTTTAACATAATATACAAACTCATACTCATATCTTCATATCGCAACCCTGTTACAAATGAACTGCTAAAGGCGAAGCATTCAACGTCCGCAGATAACTCAATACCAGTCTCAGTGAAGTTCTACAAGAATGTGAATATCCTAGAACTGTTGGAATAGTTAATATGCTAATAAATATGTAAAGCTAAGTACCTATAGAATAAAATGATTAAATACTTCAGAAGTAGGAGGAGGTTATTAAGCTCTTTAAATAATAAAGATTATAAAAAAGTAGGAGGAGGTAGTTTACAAATACTAATTTTTGTAACCGCCAAGTCGCGTAACATTTCAGTTTCCTCGTGACTTTAGAATAAATAATGTATAGTGAATAAATCGCGTTTAAGTTTTGACAAACAACTTTATTTTCTCGATATTAATGTAATTTTCTAAAAAAGAGAAAGAAAATAATCAGTCCAGAATTATGCTTTAAGTAAAGTAGGTACCATAAACGAGGATTACTTATAGGTCAGCAAGACCAAAACACGGTTCGAAGATATTGCTGAGGATAAAACTTAAAATTTAGGTACGATTTAACTGCTCTCCACAATTTTAATTATAAAAAAATGTGTGCGTGTACTAGTGTACACACGTAAGAAGTGGAACTTCTTTATGACCTTATTTTCCAAAAAAAAAATTACTATATGCAACTTTACAGAAATACGTCAAATCACGCGTTGTAGGGAGAAGAAAAAGATGGCGCGTAACGGAAAAACATCACGCGTAACGAAAAAATGTTACACTAATTTTTTTTCCAACCCCGATAAAGAAGTTTCACTTCAAAAAATATACTCACAAGATATGGACCATGCTCTTGAGAAAGTATCATAATGTTCTTTGAAGTCTTTGTTTACAGGTAATTTCTTTTCTTCAACATATACAAGCGAATTACATTCAATTGGTACTAAAATACTAAACGTATATATTCGTAATTCGATAACAAAACGGCTCATATAGCCTATATTAAGTTAAATGGTACCCAAATATAAAATGGTGCCTATTATCGTAACTCACATTGATGCGGTCCACTCCGTAGCTATTAAGTTTTGTAAATGATCATGGTTTGAATTTGGGCCTTGGTGAATAAAATCAGTCAATGTTAATATTATTTCAACTGTTTGTAGTTAACAGTTGTGTGACCCTTAGTGTAATTATGTTATTGTTTCAAATTTTTTGCAAGTTCTCTTTAAATATGGTCCTTTAAGTGAAGGTCGCAGACAGTAGAAACAAACCTCGGCTGTGAACTTTAAAACTACTTATAATATAAGCTGATCATCCCTTTTTGATTAATATTTATATTTTAATTTAAGTTTCCACACTGCTCGTTTTATTTTATTTAGTAAATATATTTATCTTCTTTAACATTTCTTGCACATATTTCCAGATTGTAAAGCCAAAAAATATTGATCCAAATATTTTATACAAGTATTAAGTTTTCACTTCGAGTCGTTATTTGCTTATAACTGTTTTCACTTCACTATTATTGACAGGAGTTTGAACCAAGACGTGAAACAAATTAGAATGCAAAAATAGATACTATATAATTGTACAAAACACAAGAATTCAGTACTGTCACACTAAAATTCTTGTCTTTTTTCTACCATTTACCATTGTAATTTAATAAGCTTGTTACCTTTTGCCCAGGTTGCCTGGAAGAGATCACTTCTAAGTGATAAGGCCGCCTAATAAACTATACTGTTTTTTTTGTTCTGTATATTAGCAATAAGTATTCTATGTATAGTTTTATTGAAGAGTAAAATAAAATAAAATAATAACAATAAAATTTCTTGCTATGATTATAATTAATGTAATAAACACGTGATACATTAACTAAATGAAAAACATCAATATAGAAAATCAATTTAACGCCATTTAAGGGAGCTATTATGGAACTCGAGGATTATTTCAACGCCATGTAGCTATTAGGGGCCATTAGATCGTTTCACAAAAATTGCTTTTAGAGTCACCATTAGTACCATACCTACAATTTCTGTTACAGTTTAGTAAGTATAAAGCATAGCTGTAGTATGTTATTTATTATGATAGAAGTAATGTTCTTTTAAATATTTTATAATATTTTCAGATATGATTACTAAAGTCATTTTGCTGAAAAATTTGTACTAAGTTAGATTATGCTGATAGTATTCTTGTTTTAATTCAAATTCAAATTCAAATTCAAATTATATTTATTTGCAAGAATGTAGTTACAGATTCTAGATGTTTTAATTATTACAATGTTATGTGGCTAATACATTCTACCCATTGATTGGGTGTGCAAATATTAAAAAAGAAAGTTAATTAGTCTAATTATTTAAATGTACACACAATTCAATTTTCACAATTAATGTATATTAGGTACTTATAATCAATAATAATTATTAATCTTTGAAATTTCATCACTATATGTCTAAACAAACGAGGAAGCGTAATTGTAACTACGTCATTTTATATTTTTCATTTCTTTTGGTTAAAAATTGATCTCACAGAAACGTGCAGGATTCTCGCTTAGCATTTACCTAATTATACAACTTGATAAAGCAAAATATGTAATATCCTAACATTTACTTAACCTTCATAAACTTCTTTATTCAATAAAAATATCAAACCCATATCAAACGTTACAAAATATATTATAAATTCTCCTCTGTGTATTAAAATAAAAGATACTTCAAATATGGATCGTTTCCATTCTTAGTTTCCATTGCAAGTGCCCAACCAAAATTGAATTTAAATGCTATTTCAAATAGAAACATTGAATTTTGCGGTATTATTCTGTAACTATTGACAATTAATTGGAATAAAATTATTTTTATTTATTTTCAACAAAATTATACAGTTCAGCTTATTATTATGAATGAGAAAAGATTTGTATGATTTTCTTAAATGATATTATTAAATAAATTATTATTCAGTAAAATCGAGGCAAATTTGATTCACAGAATTTCGACGGTATACGTAATATTCTCAGATATACGATATGGTTACTTTTTATCCACAGACTGTTCTGAACTACATTCAAAGCTTTGTATTTTTTGACTTATTTGAATTGAAAATGAATTGTGAATATTTAATATTTATTTAGAATGAATATGGATGTGAAATTCTGTGAAGAGACAAATGTACCTAAGGTAGGTGTGTCAATTAACGCCCTCTGTTAAATAACGCCCGAACTTCAAAAAACCCACTTATATTCAATAGACCCGCATCGTACCTCACGCACATATGAATTGCACCAATAGGAACGCGCCTAGCGCGGTTGCGTAAGTCTGGAGTCGCCATCTTTGCCAGTAGCAGCTTTCGTTTCAAGAGCGTTAGACGTGCACTGGCTGTTATAAAAATTTATTCTAACGAAACTATAAGTTTTCAGTTGTTTTTGAGTTATTTCTTGGATTATTTTATACGTTGGCAGTAATATACATAACCACACTTCATATTCTGTAAATATTTTCAAAATGATTTACTTAATTACTTCAAAATTTTAAAAGAATGTCAATAACGCCCAGTCGCGTAATAACGCCCAGTAAACGGACCTTGGGGCGTTAAATTAGTTTTTTTTTTGTTTAAAGTGTGGTAGAAGATTACTAATATTAACGTTGATTAGTTAAACTAAAATAAAAAAGTATAAAATCGTTACAACTTGAAGAAACAAGTCACTTTATGTGTGTTACGAATTTTATAGTTTTAATACTAAATTTTCTTTCTTGAGCTTCTTTTATTTTTAAGAAAGAAATTTTATAACGTGCTTTTTATATTTTACTTAGCAGAAATTCTATAAGAACGTATTTTAGGCATACTCAATTTTCTTTCATAAACGGGCGCTATTTAACACAGTATTTCTATAAACGCCCAAGAAAAGGTTTTTAAAAAGATGTCTTTATGTCATGAAACATAAATAGTTTCACGTTTTAATTGGTATTTTTCGGTTAAGAAAGAAATATCAAACCTACTCGTCGTCTGTTTATGTGCTTTAAAGTAGTTTTAATCAATAAAAAATTAGATTTTTGTTAGGCGGGCGTTAATTACCTCTTCTACCTTATATTTTAACTACATTTTATTAATCGATATCTTTATACCTCTACTCTTTACTTTTTAAACGAAATAAGAGCTTTTTATTTTGTGTGTTATAATAATGTTAATTAGTAACAAACCTAACATTAATTTAGATTAGCTAGCTTTTCGCCCGCGGCTTCGCCCGCGTTTTCAAAGAAAACCCTGCATAGTTCCAGTTCTCGTGGGATTTCCGAGATAAATCTATTCTTTATGTAAAGTGCTAAATTTCAATGTAATCGGTTCAGTAGTATTCGCATTGCAAGAGTAACAAACATACACACACACAATCATCCTCACAAACTTTCGCATTTATAATATTATGTAGTTATAGGATAGGATAAGGTTCAGGATCATAATTTATATTGATCTGAACGATAATATTACGACTAACTTACTTATAATTACATACATACCTACTAGCTCCCGACTTAGAACTATTTCAGTTCAATCTAACCCTGCATTTAATTTTTTTTATATTCACAGATTTACCAGAATATGGCGGTATTATCCGTTCGGTGACAGTGGCGCCCCCTGCATACATTGTCCGGATTTGAACGATCGTGACCCCACATACTACTATGAACTTTGCTTCTGTGGCTTTTCGCTTGGAACTCTTTGAAAAATGACGCTCACTTTCCAAACAGTATTTGAATACTGCAGGGTTTTATTCCGCGACAACTTTGGTGTATTCCCGATTGACAAAACAGGAACAAAATACATATATAACATTATAACGCATTGTACATTATATTTTTACAAGTAAAGCTGTGGCTATGACAGTATAAAACGTATTGAATATTTTTATCCTTTTCCAAAGTTTCAACTTTCCATATTTTAACTTACCATAATTTATAGTTATCCGATAAGTGAATCAATTAGAAAATTGATGAAATTTGCACTCATCACAATATAAGAATTTCGATTACTTTATCAAGGTCTTTTAAATTGTTGTATATTGCAATTAATTGTTTTTTCAGTACAATTAACATCAATGAATCCACTGTATCAGTATAGTGTATATAATTGTGTATATAATAGCATGTGTTATGTTTATGTAGTTTGAGAACGTAAAAAAAAAATATTATCCATGCTAGGAATGATGTAATTTCTACAGGTGAAGTAATTTTCAGCGGATCAGCAGAGCCGGTTTGGTAAGTACTACCTTAGTGTACCTTAGTTCGACTAAAGAAACTCTAGAGCCTTCTAACATCACTAAGCAGATCTGCTTTACCCTACACGTTGTTAACTAGAATTGACGATAATTGAGCTATTCGACATTAGCATGCATATAAGTATTCTTAACCAGATAATGCTACTAACAGTTCGTGATCAGCAAACTAATCTCGGTACTCAATTTACAACGTCTTGATTGCCCTCAATCAGATCTAGGTCAAGCCATTCACTACAATCTAGACTTCAGTCCATTACTGTTAACCAGTAGCTTTGGCTTGCGTTAACAATCAATCTTATAATCAAACACTATTAAGGAACAATGCAGCTTTGAGGTAACATCCATTTTACAAAAGGTAAATCTTTAGTTCTTCTATCGGTTGCAATGGAGAGGTAAACGTGTTCACCGTCCTTTCTTATTGAAATCTGTGAATAAGTTTACTCTGTAACAGCGCGGGCATATGATTATTAAGGTTTAATTAACAACCTATTTATTATCTGCTGCCTGGGTTTTTTTCAAAACTAAAAACATTTATTTCCTTTATACATTTAGACCTTCTGCTAACAACAATAGAAAAGTTAAGACCACCATTTTCGTCATAGTGTGTGGCATAAAGAGAGCTAAGTAAAATATACATTAACACTCAGGTAAACAAAGCGTCAACATAAAATACGTGTAACAGCAAATTGCATAAAGTCACGACACTTTACGCACAGCAGCTTTCTAGCATACAAAGTATTATTTCTTTGTATTTAACCAGAATTTACAATTGTTACAAAGTGCAGCATATCAGCCCTACGAGGCAGGTGATTATTTCCCGCTTGGTTTGCACGCATTTCATGTTATGGCGTCAGAGCGTGACGTTTACATCTACTATTTAACTCATATTAAGCTCCAAGGTCATAGTTCAGGATACATCGCCCATTTTTGCAAGTGACTACTATCAAGCTGATTTTCCGTTTGTAGCTTTATTTTGATGAGACACCGAATAATTTCGTGTACGAAACTCTCGATTGTGGTAGCTAACAGAGATAACAAGGATAAAATTTTTTGATTTGATGGTTCTCAAATATTTATTACGCAATTTGTAGGACAATATGTCTGTTGAATTATATAAACTTTAACTAAGTGAAAACAAAAAAATCAGCTTGTTAGTAATTATTTATGATGACCTCGTTATCGATACACTTTGGAAAGGGGGACTCTTTGAACAAACCATAGATTTTGTAGGACAAATATTTTTTCGAATAATTTAGGTAATTATCTTGAGATTGAACAAAAAAAAAATATTCAGTTAGTAATAAATATTTGAGAACCATCAAATCAAAATTTTATATCCTTGTTATCTCTGTTAGCTACCACAATCGAGACTTTCGTACACGAAATTATTGGGCGTCTCATCAAAATAAAGCTACAAACGGAAAATTAGCTTGATAAGAGTCACTTGCAAAAATGGGCGATGTATCCTGAACTATCAAGTCTAAGACTTTTCCATTTCCTTTGAAAGCACAGATCAAATATTTCATCAAAATGGGTTTTGTGTTTCTAGGTAGGCAGAGTTATCTTCGCATTTATAATATATAGAATAGAATAGAAACACATTTATATCTCACTCTGATACCGTTAAAGATGAAATTTTGTTTCTGTTTTCAGTCAGTCAGCAAGAAAGCTTAAATTTTGGAATTCGATCAGCCGTTCTGCAGTTTTGGTGTAACTAATAAAACTTAATTTTGCGTAGGCATATAGATAGTCGTTGAAAGTAGTATACATACACATAGCCTGGCTTATTGTTACTTACCTTCGGATTGATCAAATGCTTCAATTAGAACCCGAAGGTAAGCATCAAATACGTGTAATACATACAAACACAAGCAGCAACAATGTATAAGTTCGTAGATACGTTTAAAAACGAGAACATTTTATTCTTAACGAAGTTTTATTAAAACTAAAACAAACAAAGAGGCAAACACAGGCCCGAAAAGACTAACCTAAATTTATGTTTCCGTGCTATTTAAAATTTAGGTCAAATAGCATTCGGCTTGTTTCACGGGTAACATTTTAAACGGATATTGTTTAAATTTCAATTCACACAATCAGCAAATATATTATTATCATATTAATTTTGTGTTCGTGACAGAAATTTCCACGTAACGTACCTACCTATTACCTAATTTTTCAAGTCCTGAATAAGTTACCATAGTATTTTTGAAGTATACCTAATACTAGCTGTGCTGTACGGTTTTACCCACATTGCTCCGGTAATGTTGGTCTTAGCGTGAAGATAATATAATATAGCCTAAGGTCGCGACAGAATTTGCTTCATGGTTTACACTTACAAGCTGCTGTCAGACCGACTGTCGGACAGTTCTTGCGGAAGTTTACTTGCAGGTGGAAACAAGGCCTAAGCCTTCCTCGATAAATAACACATCTGTCACACAAAGACTATCGAACACCAAAATAATTTTTCAAATCGGACCAGTAGTTCCTGAGATTAGCGCGTTCAAACAAACAAACAAACTCTTCAGCTTTATAATATTAGTATATATATATAGCTTTTGGTTCCAATTATTTTGTTTCTAAGTTTATGGTTTAAGAAACCTGCTAGCTTTCATATTTAGCTACTTCAATTCTTTCCATATTCCAAATGTTCAATTTAATCCATATCTAGCAGACACTCATTCGCAAATGGCTCATTAAAGAATGATTACGTGAAGACTCATGACGGTGAAGTTAATCCTTAAAATATTAGTTGAGCGCAAAGTTTTGTATCACGAAGGAAAGTTTGCGAGTTAACTGGTACCGGTTGTTGACTTTCCTCTCTGATGTTTGTGCTGATCGTTGGAGCTTGGAGTGATGATAAATTATTATACTGTGTGTTTCAGGTACTGGTTTCACACATCTATACTAATATTATAAAGGTGAAGAGTTTGTTTGTTTGCTTGATCTCGGGAACTACTGGTCCGATTTGAAAAATTCTTTAAACTCAAACATTTATTTATTCAAGAAACACTTTTGAAACGTCATATTTTTACATATTTTTAACATTTACCACCGATTCGGAAAGCAAGCAAGCAAAGCAGCAATCCATTATAGTTGCTCTTTTTAATAATGTCAGTATTGCAATTTAATTAAAAATATGTATCCGTATTCATAGATTTTTCATCATAAGATTTTTAGCTAGCCCATATATCGAAGAAGGCTATATATCATCTCGCTAAGACCAATAGGAGCGGAGCACTGCGCGAAAAACCGCGGAGCACATCTAGTGTAGATATAGTCTTAATTCTTCAGATTTAACTTTTACGTACCTCCTTTAGTTATATTGTTTTCACACTTTCTGTTGTTAGCCTAAAAGGTCTTGTTAGTGATAAGGCTGCCTTTTGTGTTGTATGTTTTATGTTTTTTTTTGTACCTTTTTTTGTTATGTAGACTGTTTAAAATAAAATGAAATGACTAAGCTTACTTGTGTGGAGTTATTTCTAGAACATCTGGACGGGATCTTTGACCGCCTCCTTGGTACAGTGGTTGACGCGTGAGCGAAGAACCGAGGGGTCCTGGGTTCGATTCCCGGTGGAGACGACGAAAAAAAAAATGTCTCGGTCTGGTAGGGCACAGAAGGCTGATCACCTACTTGTCCCTAAAGAAAAATCGATCAGTGAAACAGATGTATGCATAATGCATCTGCCCCTTACCCCAATACGGGGACATGGGACTTCACTGGACGGGATCTAAAAATTATTATTACTGGTAGAGAGCTACATTTTTCTTGAAAGTATATTTCATACGTTATCCTTCGAGGTAAGCCTGAGCAGTTGCTGTTCGCACAGCGATAAGATATTATCATTTGTATATATGTTGTAGAAGTAAGTAGCAAAGACCTTGAATTATAATAATACTAGATTTCCGCCCGCGGCTTCGCCCGCGTTTGCAATGGAATACCCGCATAGTTCCCGTGGGTTTCCCGTGGATATATAAACTATCCTATGTGTTAATCCAAGTTACCCTCTATATGTGTGCTAAATTTCATTGTAATCGGTTCAGTAGTTTTTACGTGAAAGAGTAACAAACATCCATACATCCATACAAACTTTCGCCTATATTAGATATTAGATTAGATTAGATTAGATTAGATTTTCCTTTCTGAAGTTTTTATTTTATGATGAAGACAAAATACACACACGTCCATTTCCTTGGGAAGTAAAGACTCAATTTGAAATACGCTTTTAAATTCAAATGCTATTTCTCTCAAAAATTCAAAACTGTTTCCAGTCCAGCGATCTCATTTCGATAAGTTGACCCTTATCTGCTGTCAATGCGACACAATATTTGTGTTATAGATACAAAATAGAGAAGCCACACTACGAACGGTTTGCCGAAGGAAATGTACGTCTATTGTGGACCTCGGGTTTTCATATAATGAGGGATATCGTATTGAATCCTGAACAGGTCATTGTGAACATTCATATAAACGTATTATACGTACGTTATCTGATATTCCGTTTGGCAAAAGGTTCACCTTTTCCGATGAAATTATTACGTCTAAATATAAATCAATCTCGTCTCCTATTCAGTCACGGGCCATGTTAATCTTATTTTCTTGTGGCAAAAAGTAATTGAATTAAATCATGTTTACAGGTATTATTGATGTTGGCATTTTGGTATAAAAACACCTGTATGGCATATTCATTTCTGTATATATGTTTATTTTTATATAGGTTGCTTTAATTTTATTATACTTATTACGTAGTTAATAATGTTCACCGAATAAATACATAACATTTATTTTTATTGTACGAGCAAAAACCTATTTCAGGTATCAATTTTCGCGGCACAATGTACGGCAGTGATAAATTAACCATAATATTTTAAATACTTCTTCTTTAATGTGTGAACTGCGTAAATACCTACTTTAAATTTATATAACTTTTTCTTTAGTCACATCACATAGAACTTACTCTAACTACAGAATATATTAACCTAATTCGACTGAGTCCTTTTTTAAAAACAAAAAATCTCACAAAAATAAATAAAAATACCTACTTCATTCCCGACTCTAATTATTACCCCTCTACATCATTATAACTACATAAAGGTTATAACCAACATCATTATTTGAGTTAATTATTTTTTGTTCAAAAACCTACGTCATAATGATTAGTTTCAAAATATAATTTGTCACAGAGACTCAATCATTAATTATTCAAGAGTGTAAATGTCAATTGCTTAAATGTCAAACATGGAGGAATCGATGGGAAAGTTCAGAGTTCAATTCGGTTAAAACCAATCCACCTTTGTTACTAGGACAAGTAATAGTTGATATTTTCGAACTTTCCTAATACTACATTTATATAGTTAAAGTGTTAAATTACTTTTAACAAAGGACAGATGAATGTTTCCTATAACACAGGTTTCTTTCCTAGCGTAGGACACATTTTTCAAAATGTCACAGTAAAATGTACCATACTGTTATTAGATTACCTATGTAAATGAAGTGAAAATTTCATGTACGAAATAAAATATTTATTTATGATTTATCATATTTTGTCATAACAAAAATTACGTTCAAATTGTTTTTCACATATTATATGTACTTCTATCAATTTGTTGAACTTAATTTGATGAATTCTAACATAAAATACAGACCTAACTTTTGATAAAAGCGCTTACACCGCGATAACGAGAATTTCAATGTCGCAAAATGAGGCTTCCTTTACAGAAGAAAATATAGTACATAATAACTATGATATTTTCATGGCTATCATCCAACATCTGGTGTCACATCTATACTTAATCCATACTAATATTATAAATGCGAAAGTAACTCTGTCTGTCTGTCTGTTACTCAATCACGCCTAAACTACTGAACCAATTTGCATGAAATTTGGTATGGAGATATTATGATACCCGAGAAAGGACATAGGCTACTTTTTATTGTGAAATATCTACCACGGGCGAAGCCGGGGCGGACTGCTAGTAATATTATAAAGCTGAAGACTTTGTTTGTTTGAACGCGCTAATCTCAGGAACTACTGGTCCGATTTAAAAAAAAATATTTCGGTATTAGATAGCCCATTCATCGAGGAAGGCTATAGGCTATATCATCACGCTAAGATCAACAGGAGCGGAGCCACGCGGGTGAAACCGCGGAGCGCAGCTAGTCTTACATAATATCACAGATAATATTATAGTTCTGTCAAAATCATCCTATCCCACTAATATTATAAACGCGAAAGCTTGTAAATATGCTTTTTACCCTGTCTCGTAAAATCAGCTCATTGGAATCGAAATTTCATAAAATTTGGTACAATAGATTTATAGTCTGAACTAGCACAAAATACCGTTTAAGAAAGGTCTTTGCACCAGCATGCATTCATTAACTGACCAGTGACCGACCATTTAGCATTTCTTAAAATATTCTCATTTCCCTACGCATCATATTATTCTATTACATACATATTATAACAAACCTTCCTTTAGGAATATTATTACGAAATATATTATTCAGATTAGCCTGTAATAGGGGACAATGCTGGCTAATCAAAGTGGAAGAAAAACACTTTTGTTTATTTGATCCGAGCCTTTGTATAGAGATTACATAAGGATAGATATGGAAAAACAGATCATATAGTTGACAGTATATTTTGTTATTTAATGTATGGTATTTGTTTACATGTGTCGCTCATAGATTTTACTTACCTACTAAATATATTATTGAAAAAGCTTGTTTTACAAACTACGTATTTTGGAATGCTTCGATAATTAAATTATCTGTGAATAATTTTCTGGGAAAAAATATTGGAGTGATATTTATCGCAAATATTATTTGCTTAATTTTATTTTTACCATCATAAACGACACAATATAATTTAATTTCTTGTACAATATTCTACAAGTAGGTATCTTAAAATTCCTTTGTTTGTTTTGATTAAATATAAACAAATGCACGAATGAAGTAATTTATACCTAACTGATAATTATAAACATTATGTTTATCGGATACCTGAAGTAATGATAAATAGCAATTCTTCCACCCCAGATACCTGCGTTATAAAAACATCTTTCTAATAAATATTAAAAAGGACATCACAGAAAATGATTACCGGGCTGACCTCATAAAAATGTAACAAATTGTGATCTTCTACTACAAAGGGGAGATAATTTGTTTCTTCCTTTGAGATTTTTACGTCACATTATAAATATATATAACAATTTTCTTTACCTTTATACTGTTTCTGAATAATGCACACAAAAGGTATTAGATGTACCATTTAAATTTGATTGCGTAAGTTCTAAATTAATTAAAAATTGGTCGTAAATAAGTCCATCGGCTCAAGAATCAATTAAATCATTTTATCAAATTTGATAGAGGGGAGAAACACAATTGATATGTATTGATACTTGATAAAATTTTAATTAAATTAGCTGATGAATAAAAAAAATAAAATAAAATAAATTTTAATTTCACCTTTAAAATATACAATATTGATTATGAGGCTCTGGCTCTCTTGCTAGGCATAGCCTGTGTTAAGAAAGCCAGTCCCTTCCCTTAATACATTGTGGTCTAGATAAAGGTTAAAACAAAAAGAAAATAAAAGAATACATATAATTTTCAAATATTTGGTTGTGAGCCAATTTAACAATACATGCTGTTCTATTGACTAAAAAATAAACAATTTTGTGACTTTAATTGAAAAAATTACGTGTTTGAAATTTACACGCTTTAAATATTAATACGTTCTTTATCTACCAAGGAATAATAGGATAGATTATTCAGGGCAAGATGTAAGATTTGAAAACGTAAAACTGCTAAGTACCTCCGATGTTTGAAAACCTTACAAAACCTATCAGAACAGTATGAAAATAAAAACAACACGCTACCAAAGAGGCTTCCACTAAAAGAACAATAAGCCTCAAGTCGCTTTGAACTCATAACGTCTTCAATCATTTGTTTGTATCAAACATTGGATTTGGCCGGTTGCCAAGACAGTGCCGGCTGTTAGCGAGTTAATTGTATGTTCCACATTAATTACTGCGGATCTGTATTATCATTATAGATGGATTGCTGTGCTCATGAGGGTTATAATGCATGTGACGCAACCATAATGTACAATGCTATACTTTTACCCATGGAGGAATATAGTATATATATGCTTGACATCCCAGTTATAACTGGAATGTCAAGGCGATTTGTTTTATCAATGACTAGATCTCCGCTTTGTCAAAAACATTATAAATTATAACATATTAAAAGATTCCTCTTGAATCGCTCTATCTATTAAAAAAACCGCCTCAAAATGCGTTGGGTAGTTATAAAGATAATTAGGTCATACATAGTGATATAGTAGACAGAGAAAGCGACTTTGTTTTATAGATTGTAGTGACTAGCTTTCCGCACACACTTTCCTCTGTTTTATAAAACTTAACAAATCATACTAGAGCCTTCCCCTTGTACCAATCTATCTAAAAAAATGCATCTAAATCTGTAGCGTAGTTTTAAAGATCTAAGCAGACAGAGGGTCTGCAGGAAGCAACTTTGTTTTATACTATGTAGTGTTATACTTAAAAGCTTTTTATTTTCCAGTTTCCGATATAGCCCAGTTATAACTGTCTTTTTAACAGTGTCCTTCTTAGAATCTTATTTATAATGGATCCTTCAAACCTTATTTTATTTATATTCAACATGTTCACCTGGACTGTATCATAATATCCGTTTAAAAGCTATGATGGTTTTATTTTCGTATTATCTGTCTACAAAAATATATCTGATTATCCCACCTGATCGAATTGTTTTTATTCTTTAAAAATCTTAAATCACTTTAAAATGCCTTTGAATTTAATATTTTTTTAATTTATATCTGCCTTTGTTTTGTCCTAGTCCACTTTTGCCCTCAAACATTAACTTCTACGTCCCAATACGTGGAAATTTCTCCTACACCAATACAAATCACGATATTATTCCAACTGGAACACGCAGGCTATTAAGCCCAAATGAACGGGATCACAATGTATCAGTTTTTCAGCCATGCAGGCAGTGCCGTGGCCGTATTTCGTACGTTATTGGCGATTAATATGTCCCCGACGACACTACAGCGACTAAACCTTTAAAGATGGGACATTCAGGCAATATAGGTGCCGGCGCGACTAATGTATGAGATTACTGCGACCTAGTGAACTCGTAATTTGAAATTTAAAAATTTAAAACGAAACCTCGTTTATGAATCGTTTTGTTACATACGCTTGATATGCAATGCTAACTGACACTTGTTTAACAACCTGTATTTTTATATAATTTGTTCAAGATTAGAAAAACCCGCGTCATATAAAAAAAATATCAAATTCAGACTATGTTTTATTTTTTAGATAGGGCTCAGGATTGTAGCCGGCTTCAATTAAAAGGCAAGGATTCGATTTAAGCGTGCAAATAGATTTATCAGTTTACCTTAAAATTATTCACAAATCCACTGTTTCAACGATGCCGTCCAAATTCTTAAAACTGAGAAAAAGGACGATGTAATATTATTCTGTCATCTTCAACTAAGATATTCAATATCTATACATATAATAAATCTGTAGAAGGGTCAATTCTGTACATTGAAAATATTGAAAAAATAAATAGCAGGGGGTGTTACTGGATCGATACCAAACCCAAATATGTGATTAAAAAAAATTTTGTCTGTCTGTCTGTCTGTCTGTCTGTCTGTCTGTCTGTCTGTCTGTCTGTCTGTCTGTCTGTCTGTCTGTCTGTCTGTCTGTCTGAACTAGCGGTTCGATTTCGATGAAACTTGGTATAATTATACCTTATTATCCTGGGCGTAAAATAGGATACTTTTTAGTTTTTATCCTGGAAAAATACGTAGAAAAAATATAATCTTAATTTTTCAGTTTTATCCATAGACGTTGTTCCGTAGAACCGCGAACACACTTTGCGTATTATTATAGGCCTAGCCGTATTTGGGAATTGGGTCCAATAGATATTTATAAGATGTTATTGTCAGAGGTACTCAAAATGGATAAATAAAACATCCACGCGAAGACCGACATCCGCGCGGACGGAGTCGCGGGCGGAAGCTAGTTATGAATATTTCTGACTATTCTTAAACTAAATTATTATAAACTGATCAAAAGTTAAAAGAAATAATCACGTCTACAATATAATATCTGAATTGAAATACCTATCACCTATCACTTACACAATAATAGAATATAAATGTGAATATTTTAAAATTTTTATAACATAAATCAGAATACCATTTTTGTACAAAATTTATAACAGTATGAAATTTTTCCAAGTATACATTTTTGAGTGACGCTCGAACTAACTTTATTTACATTGTTGATAACTTATTTTAAAAACTAAACTACTTTTGAAACAAAATTATTGTTGAATGTGAACTAAATTTAACTGAACTAATTGAAATTAAAGAATTTATTCGGTTAATATTTTGCTTAATTTTTATGACCTAAATATAGTGCAATGGTTATTCTTCTGATATAAATGCTTGCTTGCTTTTGACGGCACGGATAGAAAAATATTTATGTCCAAGACATTATACAATCAAGACTTATTTTATCTCAACTTTGATATGTAATACAACATACACACAATACATTACAGTACTCCAAAAGTGATAATGCGCATAGAAATCTTCGTCCCAGTTCGGTAACTGTCATATGAAGATTTGCATGAACATTATTAATTATGGAGTACTCTGTACACACTACACATTTATTTTTTACACTGTTGTGTTAAATATTGTGGTTTGCTCTTCAGCTTACATTTTGTATGCAATAAAAAGATTTCCCAAATGCATAGATGCATTCCCATCACACCCCCAAACGGATATCACGTCTATTGATTCTCCAAATACATACTGAATCATAACTAAATAAAACTGGCTGAGTACGAGTCGGACTCACGCACCAAGAGTTCCGTATAAAAACTGTTTATACTTTTTACAATTTTTCCTATATCTGTGCTATACAACGTTGCCTTTTATGGAATTTCAAGATTCTGTGTTCACAGGAAGTGCCTACTTTGTATGGTTTGATTCCCTTGCGCAAATTTGCAGCATAAACGCTTGTTACTTTTGATTCCGTCAAATTATAAGTTTTATTTTTTCACAACTTCAAGAGACGGTAAATTTAAGTATTCAATATCAATTTCAGCTTGATATCTCCACTCGTTCCTGAGAAAAAGAGTCTTGAAAGACAGACAGATAGAGAGACAGACAGATGAACAACAAAGTGATACTATATAAGAGTTCAGTTTCTTCGTTTTAAGGACCGGAACCCTAAAAACATAACAACTCCACTTTAAGCATTCCATGCACGTCGTATTGCGGTCATTTAGCACCGGAAACCACTCATACATGAATGTTTGCAAATTGTTTTGGATTTATACTTCCTCCTTCGTTAGTTGCTTAGAAATTTTACTACAATTAACTAATTCTTCACGTTGCTAGTAGCTGCGTTACTTTCCACGCTGATGTATTTTTCGCCAATCAAGATAATTTTATACGCTTTACATCACCATTGTATTGACCATCCCCATCATTTTTACCTTTTTCCTTTTTAGTCCTCATTTTTATCGCTCATTGTGGTGAAGAATTTGGGGTTGGGTTGTGATAATTAGGTACCTTATACTCATACGTACGATTTTCGTGCGTATGATGTAAATAATGCTTTCATTTCAAAATTCAACTGTTTTATTTACCAGACCAACAGACTGACTTCTTTCGATCAACTGATCCAATCGTGAATAGAATCAGAGATAATAGCGGGCAATTATGACGTCCCTGAATACCACTGCGCCTTTATGTTGAAATTGTGAAGACGAAACAAAAGCTTCGATACAAAATTTAAAGGGCTTCAAGTTCTACCAAGCTGAAGATTCAAGGAGACCCAGTAGTGATGATAGAGATGATAGCTTAGCTTATGACGTTTGCGAAAATACTTCTACGCATTCCGCTGATCACCCGTATCTAATGATGAAACAATCAAATTTATATATAGGTACAGGAATCTATTTTACTGAGCATTGTGTATTTCTGTTTGCCCATATTACATCTTAAACGCAGTTTTCTTGCCAATTCTCGCTTACTGCTGAGATTTCATTGGAACAAATAGATGCAATAAAACTCCATAATGTTCCTTAATACTATTCCATGTTGCATTAAAACTACTCGCAATACTTTTCATGTGTCTGACTGTTTACAGTAAAGTCGATACGTTTGTAGCCATTCGAAAATTCTTGTTTATTACAAGCTTTTACTTCACAGATATAAGCCGTAATAAATGTACCGATTTGGAAAATATTATGCGTCGCCACGCGCAGCTTGATCCGTTTAATGAATGCTCACGCAGCGAGGAGGTTACAAAAATTAATGGCCGACCTTTATTAATTTTATATACAAAATATGTGTCGTGTTAATGCAGAGCGAATGTTGAAGAATAGTACCTCTATATTATGCATGATATGTGGACATAGAAGCATCTTTTTTAAAGAAAATTCTGCAATGCATCTTTATGTTTATATTTGATAGATTCATTCGCTTAAATGTACGTCGCTGAACATTTTTTTTCCAAATTTTCATTTTTATGTTTTGAGTCTTTACGTGGCATGTGCAAAGCTTAGATCAACTTAGAAATTGAATGACAACCGTGGTTTTAACTATGAAGTTCATTATGTCACTTATATGTACTAAAACATAATATTTTATTCTTAGATTATTTTATTATCTTCAGCAATTCACCCTAACAATGTTAAATTTAAAAGTTTCAATTGTAATTTAGCCAAATAGGACAGACCTAAAATTGACTTTATTTTTAAAATTCGTTACGTATGCGATATAAAATTCGTAATAAACCCGAGATATGTTCTCCATTATTGACGAGTGTGTGACTTTTGGGAAATATCGCTATCCAGGGGCGGCCGTAAAAATTCAGTATCGTAATTCATTTGTCCGTTTAATTTCCACCATAATTTTGCGGTATTCATTAGGGAGGTCTGTTTGAGCATCAGAATAACCGTATTATGTATTGCAGGTAAAGTATTCTACGTTAATATTGTATGTATGGCTCGCAGGATAATGACCAAGCTTGTAACAGTATATGAAACCGACCTACCAAAAGTATGTCACATTTAAATGAGTAAATCATTACCAATATATTTATATTGAAGCGAAGGTAAAGAGATATTTGATTGTTTAGATAATCTTGATAACGGTTCGAATTAAAACATTATTTTGTGTTGGGTACCTATTTCATTTAATCATACTAAATAACATTAAATAAAAAATACACAATATATTATCTAAATATCTTTGATATCCGTTGCCGATGTTAAAAGTAATGTTAAAGTTGTTAACTACAAAC
Organism: Colias croceus; assembly: GCF_905220415.1. Lineage (NCBI taxonomy): Eukaryota > Metazoa > Arthropoda > Insecta > Lepidoptera > Pieridae > Colias > Colias croceus. The sequence goes on along the minus strand of NC_059541.1, from coordinate 1,746,686 downwards.
TAAACACAATCCACATTACATAGACCTGCAAATATACATAAATGAATAGGTACTTGACTAGAACTACATAAATTGGTAGCGTTACAACCCAACAAATCCCAGTAAGTATAATGCGGTAAAAACAAAAATCCTGCACATAATAATCAACGATATACTAAACATATACAAAGTGAACACCTAAATTTGTCACACGTATCGTGCGAACGTGGGTGTCATTAAAGCAGGATTATCCATCGGCTTCCTATCAAGTTTCAATGCATCGATCGTATTTAGATTAATTGGGTTTCATGGTGTTCCACAAGTAGAGCGAACTAGCGCTTTAGAGCTGTTTTTTCAACTGAAACATAGGGAAACAGGTAACACGATTTCTGCGTGATGAAAATATTTGCGGATATTTTGTGTACCTACCTTTAAAATAAAACACAGTATTTTAACAGTTAAGAAATATATTGATTCAACTAAAATTATTTGAGAATTAATGATACCTACTATGGCATCAAGAAATTTGGAACCAAGGGATTTGAGATATTTTTATGCATCGTCTGGTTCTTTTGGAAAAGATCCATTTAATAAGTCGTTTCAGAAAAATGATAATTATTAACAAAAAAATAGGTATGTACTTACTTACAACATTTTAACCCGATATTATTTGTATTGTGATCATGTCTCAATTTTATTTATATTTTAATGAAAAAAAAAAATATTTGAACTACTTTTACTATTTATTTAATGAAATTGTTTGTAAAATGATTCCCATTGAGGTTTTACTTAAGTATTTAATACGACGTGCGTTTAACTTGAAAGGCTTCTATTCGTATCAAATTACATCGTATAATCTTGATTTATACAAAATAATTCGAATTAAAATGATGGGTATCTACTTTTGAATAGTTTTATTTTCTTAATCCAACTAAAATTATAGGTGAATATTTCGACTTTCGCTTGCTTTGTAGAGTACTTAACAAATTATATACCTTTCTTCTGAATTACCCTATCTGTTAAAAATAACCCATCAAATTTTGTTGCGTAATTTTAAAGATCTAATCATTTTTTAAAAATAATTAAAATTCTTAACTTTTATCTACATTAAGTATATCATACCATGCAATCTCAAAATGTATTTTAACAAAACTCCCAATCACTTTCTGGAAAAATCTCCAACAATTGCGTAAGTAGTGGTTAGGGAGCCAGGTGCAAATTTGGTTAATTATTTCCTCTCAAGAGATAATTCGTCAGACGCATCAGAGTATAGTATTATAAAGCCTCGTGAACGTCAGCTGGCGCTCGGTTGGGGGGGGGTGAGCGGTTGTAGCCTCCCACGCACGTAGGAAAAAAAAATACATTCATTCATTTCCTCTCAGCTAAAAATTTGTCAAATTGTAGCTAACCCAATATCTCAACGAAAAAAAATAATCAGCTGGTTACAACATGGTGTATTATACGTCAGCTGGTGTCTCGAACATGAAAAAAATAAAATTATTTTCCGTGATTTCCTCTCAAACTAAAATTTACCTGATGATAGCTTATATGTAACTGTGGATATATATATAGGTCAGCTGGCTGTATCTGGGTGGAAAAACCGTCAGCTGATACTTTGAAAGTTATTACATAGGAGTTAGGCAGAAGCATCTATTGCCAATTTATATGCATCAACTGACTAGGTTTTCCTCGAATTATTGCTAGCTGATTTTTTTTTATTTATCGCATCAGTATATTAACAATCAGCACACAAATTTTCATCTGAGATGAAATGACGTATCTTTAATTATTATCGTTATTTTTAAAAATTCAAGCAACACACGCTAGCATAATATAGACAGTAATAAGGTACTTGGAGGTGGTTAGTTGTGCACATGATTACACTACGTACATTCAGCCACATCGGTAAACATGTTTTTACAAATATTATAAACTGCATTTAAAAATAACTATCATATCATCAAATTCACATAACTACATAAAAGTGTAACAAATATGAATTAACCCACTAAAAACATTGTTTAACTATAATTATTAAAAAAATAATAGTATAATATATAATTAATAAAGTTATTACTTATCTTTTACGGGGACTTATGTTGATGGAATTCCACGTATCTCGATGATTTTGTTAATGTCTCATTATATTCGAGACACCAGCTGACGCATAATACACCATGCTGTAACCAGCTGATTATTATTTTTCGTTGAGATATTGGGTTAGCTACAATTTGACAAATTTTTAGCTGAGAGGAAATGAATGAATATACTTTTTTTTCTTACGTGCGTGGGAGGCTACAACCGCTCACCCCCCCAACCGAGCTCCAGCTGACGTTCACGAGGCTTCATAATACTATACTTTGATGCATTTTACTAATTACCGCTTGAGAGGAACTTGGTCATAAAATCTGCTTCTGGCTCCCGGACCATAGATTCTGCGTCACAATTTATTCAATTATATGTCGTAAAGTGGAGTATCCTAGACTTTCATTATCGGTAATGGAATCGCGGCGCTTGCAAAGAATTTGTTTCAAAACTATCGGAGTCATTTGTCTTCGTTCCAACTCAGTAAGCAAATTATTAGTTCTTTTAACTTTGCAATCGATGCAGGCATTGCTTTGCTATTTCTTGTATAGCGTGTTGAGATTTTTTTGTTGGAGCGAGTTTTGTGTGTTCTACGTGATATCTCAAATTTAGCAAAGTGATATTTTGTTTTATCTGGTTCGTCATAAAATAAGTTACTGGTTGGAATGGAAAACTTTTATAAAAGCATGTAAAGCCTTGTAGGTTTGTGAATCATATTTAAATGTGTAAATTTATTATATTTAAATTACAGAGATGTTTGTAATGGTATTAAATAAAAATTTTACATGATTTTTATACGAAGATTTTATAGTTAATCTAATAAGCGACACTTGCACACTTTTTACAAAAATAGTGTTTAAATGATCATTTATTCCTGTATTTTATTGTAGTAATGTAATATTTATGAAACATTTCATCTTAAATTGTATCGCATTTACATTGTTCCTGTACCTACTAATGACAATCGAAATAAAACGTTCATTAGTTACAAGAATGCGTCTTTATGTTTCAAACAGTTAATTTCAGTCGATAGTAGAAAGAGGTGGGTATAACGAGCAGACAGGAGGCTGCCAGGAGAAAATTAAATGGCGAACGAGTAATAATAAAAATGAGTTTTTGGTGGACAATGGTCGATGTCAATTTTCCTGCTCACAAAATAGTCTAAGAGCTTGGAAGCTTTTTGTATTTAAGTACGGAAATAAGATAAAATAAACATTAATGTAGAGCAAAGTGATTAAGGGTATTATATAGTTCTAATGTAGTATTCGGAAGAAATAATATTACTTCAATAGATATTGGATTATCTTCTTATTTATAAGGATACATTCCGGGCAAGCTCGGCTTCTTGATGGTTTAATTTTCTTCGCCATAATCGAGGCGACATTTTTACTGGCGTATCAGTAAATAGAACTTATTTCGAAAATAACATTGAATACGTTTAGACAATATGATTTATACGATTTCTAGCACTATTGTCTACATAATAAGGTTTTTCTAAATGTGAATTTGAATAATTTTCTTGTATTACAGCCTACAACCTAGTGCTACTTATTAAAGCCTACACTTTCGAACTCTCTTGAATGCAATGTATATCATTCATTTAAACGAACAAAATATATATTGAACAATTTTCTTTGATGTGTGATACTTAAATATCAGTATAAAGAAATTAAAAATACTCGTATATAGATAAAAATAACAGCTCTTAGACTATATGACGTTGTCCATTTTCGCTGTAATAACGGACGTGTCCAAATGAAGGTCGGGTGACAATTATCAAAAACCTTTCATGTTAGCAACCTTTGTTGATAATACGGTTTTACTGTACACTATGCGAAATTACAGTCTGTACTTACCTACATAGCATTTTTTTTTTTTAATGACGAATGATATTTTAGTAATAAATGTAAAAGTATTTAAAATTTAAGACAATAGTAATTAATTATTCTTAAAAAATAGTAAAAATTGTGTTGACAAAAATAAATAAAGCGTGTTTTGTGCAAACTGAATGTCGGAAGAACTGAAAAAAGAAATATTACATTAAAAATGTGACACGTATGCAAACACTATTTCTATTATGATGAGCGTTTATCGTTATCGTTATGTAAAAATTTAAAGTCGCATTACAACCGCAAGTACTTTACGAAATTCCAAAAAACTCTGCCCTAACACAGGTATTTTAACAGTCGATAATGATAAGTTATCACATATCTATAATTATTGGGTAATTATCTTAATCTATACATCTCAGTAAAGTGGATCTACGAGGGTTAGTCACGAGTGGTGAAGTAGCTGCGGAAGTGGGCGGTGTGCTTGGAAAACTAGTGCTTATGTTATGGGCGATAGCGTTTAATATTGTGTGTTAAGGCCTGAATCGGGTAGAATCCCCTTTTGATACCGAAAATTAACTCTAGTTATAACCGTTTATCTTCTTAGATTCTTTACGTACATATCTAAAAAAAGGTATATTAAAGTTTCGAATATGATAAAGGGCATGGTTGTTTTAATTTGTTTATTTTACAATCAGGTTTTTTGGAAAAAAATCATGAACTGAGGTCGATTTTTGTACTTTAAACCAAAACGCTAAGTCAAAATAATGTCAATTATTGTAGTGTTTTTACAGTGTGTTTATGAAATTGAAACACAGGGCATGGTTGTTTTAAATTTTGATTCAATATCCAAATATCTTTTTAAATAATTTTTATACGTACTTTTACTACGATAGATTCGCGCCGGTCCCCCGATTCCGCCTAGTAAATCGTCGCCAAGGTCGCTAGCCCCTATTAACGCCTTAAGTTTTATATGATTTTTTCGTTTGACGTGTGTACTTTTGTAAGTATGTGTGTGTCTTGACACAGATAATCATGTTTATCGAAATCTTTATAGGTATCTATCAAGAAGCGTATCTATTGAATAGGTTGTGCTATCTGAGATCGTTCAGCGTATGTATTACAATAGCAACATTTTCTTTATAAATATTCAAGGAACAAATTTATTTCTCTCCGATTTCATCAAATAGAGTATTTGGGTAAATATTTCATTTTTATAACTCTATCTACGTAAATCTAATAAAAACAAGTGCAATACCGCACTCGGTATTGATCAACATCGTAATTTAATCTATTTATTTTATTAATTTTTAAAACTTATCGTATTTACTTAATATTGTACGGCTTTATTGTATTTTATATATTACATACTTTTGTAACCACGTAACTTTTTATATGAAAGCCCGCTTCCGCCTATAGCTCAAACTGGCCAACGCATGAGTCACGCAACATCAAGCTTTTTCATACTCAACGTTTATTTAATAATAAATTATTCATTGCTAACATTGTTGAGTAAAATACAAAACACATTTCGTAAATCTCACGCCTTATAATTTTTAAGAAATACACCTAATAAGTAATAAAAGAGAACTCGAAATGCGGAGCAATTTATCGCTAGGGTTTCTTAAGATAATTTACACGCGTTTATAAAAGATATCTCCTTTTATATGTGAATAAATTGATGATATATGCGCGCAATATGAATAACATTTCTATTCTTAGCTGTCTTCACACACGTGTAACCTAGATAAAAAGCCGTAGTGCTAATCTAGCTATCTATGTCTATATCAAATTCTTACATATCCGATTTTCTGTTTTCGTGAAAAGATGAGTACTTATCATTGCATCTTCACTTTTCTACTTTCATGTTTATATAAGTTTTAGTACAAAGATTGGTCGTTCGTTATCCTGTATATGATTGTAAATTGACTATCTGCCCTTTTAAAATGGTCCAGAAAAAATGAACAAGTCTCAATAATCTAGTTTCTTTTATTAAAATTTACGCAGAAACAAAACAGGAAGTTCGGAACTAAATTTTAAACCAAGTACGCTATTAGGAAGATAATTGAAGATCAAATTAATACTCTATATATTAGCATCTAGTACATACGAAGCACTTGAATCTCAACATTACCTAGCTTTACCTAGACAAACCTTGTAATACTAAATTACCGTAACAAGATTTGGTAACTAAATATTGAAGAAGGTCAGCCTAAACACTTAACCTACTTTTAAACTGTACCCTATCATGCAATTTTGAACGTAAATAATATAGCGTGGGCTTTTAATTACTCATTAATTACGTACCTTTAGAACTTTATGTCAAATAGTAGTTTTTAACATGATAATCTATTTGATAATAATTAAATTAATTACAACATGCTTTTTTATTTGTTTGTAATTTTAAGTTCTGATAATACTTAATAATAATAATCTAAAAATACTTTTCAAACTATTTCTTAGGAATCTAGCATGAGTTGAGACACTAGACACAGAATGTATAAAAAATAAGAATAATATCTATAAAGTAGAGCACAGGTTCTAGGTTCGATTCCTAGTGTAGCAAGTCTTTTCACCCACTAGGCCGTCAATAAAATTAATCAGTAAAACAGAAATTACATGTCTGCGTCTTTTCCCAATAGGACTTCAATTTATATCCAGATCTAGATCTAGATTCTAGATCTACTGGCAAAGAATATGAACATATTGTATGCGTTCAAACTGATTGCATTACTCATCATTCTGATATTCCATCAAGTCTGATGACGATAGGCCCGATACGATAAAAATGAAATCTTTAGTAGGACCAATTTCATATTATGTTATCTAAGGAACATTCTCTATCAAATATTTGTGATATATTTTAGTTATTTTCTTGTATGATATTATACTTGAATTATATTATGTTGAGGTGTGAAAATGTTAAAAAAGAAATACAATTTAAGGAATATTCAAGCTACGATAAATTTTATTGTACTCTACGAATTTTAAGTCCCTGATTATGCTTATCCTTCAACTCCTTGCTTGTGGTTTTCATGTGATATTGTCTTTAAAAAAACAAACATAACGTCGAGTTTATATTTATTCCGATTTAAAGAGATCTATTAATTTCACTATATCGCTATTTATATAAGTTATCATTTCTTTCTATCTGTAAAAAAAATACGTTTCATTGTAAATCAACAGCTTCAAAATAAATTAAAAATCTTACTGGCCACGAATAAAACCATAAAAGAAAACAAGGAATCGCGTTCGAATTTCAAATAAAACAGAATAAACAAGCCGATTGGCGCGGAAACACGAAAGTCACACATTTTCCATCAGCTCCCATTTTTCCTCACATTTGATCGCGTGACCGCAACCGGTATCCAATTCGGACCACTTACCCAATTATCGGGCAAGCTCGGCTCCTTGATGGTTTAATTTTCTTCGCGATAATCGAGGCGACATTTTTACTGGCGTATCGGTAAATAGAACTTATTTTCAAAATAACATTGAAAACGTTTTTGATACGTTTTCATTTGTATCTGTGGTTTTTGCGACAGCATTTTTGCTATTGTATAATATAGTAGGGATTCTTATAATAATAATCGATCTATAATATAATATTTCCGATGAAACTTTTTAAACGAATCTAACAAGTTTTATGTGGGGAAATATATGGAATGCTTCTTCTATTCAAATGTTTAGTTATTTTGTTAAAACTATGAAAATCTGCCAAAAAGCTATTAAAATTTACCACTATAGAAAAAAATCCTACCCATGAGCTTACAAAGTCCATTTTTGCTAAACAACATTAGTTTTTCGCACTGGAATAGCGAATGCATAGAAAAACGAAGTATTTTATTTATTTTTCAATGATACCACGCTGTTAGTATCTGTGTGAAATATTGCTAGCAGATTGTCAATGACAGTGAGCCACGCCGAATGTCGGTTGATGAAAAATTGATATTTCGTCGCAATGTTACATTTTTTTCCGAAGTATTCATCAGTATGATTGAAATGTACCTATTTGTGCTGAGTTGATTTCGTAGTCTAGATCTAGATTAAGTTGTTTTTTCTTTTATTACCTTGCTGTATTAATACAGCACATATCTATATATATATAAAACTCAAAGGTGACTGATATAGTGATCTATCAACGCACAGCCCAAACCACTGGACGTATCGGGATGAAATTTGGCATGCAGGTAGATGTTAGGACGTAGGCATCCGCTAAGAAAGGATTTCCCGAAATTCTTGCGGGAACGGGGAAAAACGGGGATGCACGTACAAAGTCGTGGGCGGAAGCTAGTTAATATAATATTATTTTTAATAATCAAACCTATTTTGTTGAGATTAATATCCACACAAAATCCGTAAATCATCTTTTAAGAAAAGTTCAAGAGCACAGCTGTGGAGTGTGGTATTATTAAAACCACATATAACATAATATATTTGTACGTCCATGATTGATTAAGTACGAAAATAGTACTTAATCAATCATGGACTTTTTTTATTCAACTTGAAAGATGATATATAATTACTATACGTACCTACTATACCTACGTACTTTTAGTAAGCGATTTAAAATATAGGTAATTAACTTATATTTTACTGATTATCGTCACTGATAACTAATAAAATCTCATAATTCAAACCAATTGTAATCAGCATCCACTTTCGCAGAAGTTCGAATTTTGCTATCAGATATAAATCGCAGAATGTTGCAGGCGAAATCCCTATCAAAGGGTAGCTTTAGAAATAGTTGGCGCCGGTTTCAACCGGTTTTGGGTGGAGGAATCCGGTATGTGATTTGGTCTAAGTTCAGATTCACATGACATATTTAATAGAAATCTATAATACTGCACAAGGTCGAATGCACAATGTATCGTGAATCGGCTTGAGATGGATTTTGATATAATTTAAATTCAAATTCATAATAATATTATTAGAACATCATAGGTAGTTTATAATTTCTTATTTACTATGTTAGTACAGTACATCAATTATCTATAACCATGGTATAATTTACTTCTTGGTACGTCATAACGCAAGTTGGAATTTTTAAAAACGATATTGACTATTGGTTCTACATGATTCTCGTTGATATGGCACAGAACTATATAGATAAAAGGTGTTTGAACAATAAAGCAATTGCTTCAATTTATAAACCTTGCTAATTCAATTTAGTCAATAATTTCATCAATACCAATACAAGGACAATCACGGTACAAGACGAAGAAACAGAAAAATTAGATGTAATCTAAAAATCACAACGAATTATGGGCATTCGTAAGCCAAGCTACCATTTTTTAAGCTTAACACTTGAATAATTTTTCTGATTCTTACCTTCTTGCATATTCTAAAAGCTGTACATAATATATAGCCGATATTTATTCTATAGCACTATGTGTACGTGATACCTATCACAGAGTGCTGAAATAATTTTTGAAATCGGTTCAATAATTCGTGAGATTACCACGTTCAGACAAACCAACTCTTTAGCTTTATATTTCTCTACATATTATATTCTTTAACGTTCCAAAGCTAATAAATCGCTTGAACCCATATCTTGTACTATTATATGACCATCACAACTTTATCCTAAAACCCATTGCAGCGTTTAAATTGTGTTTGATTTATAATATCGCACCGTTTGATGTTTTATTGTTATCTGATAGTTATTCATGAGTTTCCAAGAGATTATTGTTTCATGCGGTGTACTATTGTGCGGTGGGTCAAGTTTCGTATTGTTTTGTGTTTTATGGTAGCGTGTTTTGGGAATAAAGTATTGGGAAATTGAATAAAATGATGTGTTGTTGGTCAGGTGGTATAAACGTAGGAATGGGTTAATAAAAGTAGTCTTTTTTATGAATATTGTTTGTAACAAAAAAGTGATGCTACAGATACTGTTGAAACTAAAGATTTACACAAATATTTGTCACTATTTATAAAAATTACACAGTTAATTAATTATTATTGAAGTAGTATGTATGCCGTTCGTGATCATAATATTCCTAGAACTGGAATTAACTTGTATATAGGAACTTTAATATCCTTGATTATAGATATTATTGATAAACAACAAGGTACTAGGAATTACATTCAACGAGGCTTTATACACGAAAAATTTCATTACCTACATTTATAGAAAACACAAAACTTTTTTTACTTATTATTAAAAACTAAACTCCCATCAAGGTAACACCCGAATTCAGACAGCGATGAAACTAATATTTTTCGAGTGTAAAAATCGTGTTACATTAAAACCATTTTCGTGTAGCGTCAGTAATTGCCACTATTACCGTGTTGACCTGTCCGTCGCAGCTCTGACGTAGAAACAATTTTAATACATTTATTTATTACAGCTTAATTGTTATTTTTCCTTCATTTGTTCCAATAAGATTTAAATTCTGGTAACCTAGTTGCATAGTTTATAATCATAGTCATGAACCATGACTACTTTCTAAGGTTTATTCTGAGATACTTTTAGAGGAGAATGCTTTACGCTTCCCTGGAGTTCTCCTAGGAAAACAGCCATGGATTATATCATTCACGATGGTCATAGTTCGATTACTGACTGAACTGTACTGCTCTCGTCGAGCCGTTTTCAGTGATGTTCTCTCGTTTGATTCTCAACTATTCTTCTTCTCTTTGTTAATGGTTCAACTTCATAAAGGGACTCCGCCAATGTAGAATGTAACAACTTTTCTTAGATACTAAGCGAGTGTCAATTTGGTACAGCGATGTTTCTCTAAATAGAAATAAATTGAATATTTATTTTACTAATACATGACAATAAAAAATATTTCTTACAGAAATTCTATAAGAAAATTATTCGTTTTTACGTATTATTATTCATAATCGAATCGAATTTCAGCCAAATTAAAGCAAAAATAATATACCTAATCTATAAATTTTCGATATATTTATCTGTTACTTTAATCATTATTTTTATTATTTTTTTACAGGAATTTCCTTTATAACAATTGTCCGTATTTAAGCAAAAAGGAACCACCCAGCAAAAACGCACTTCTGAGATATCAAAGGATTTACAAAAACATTTGCAGCTCTGTTAGATGAAGTAAAATTAATATTTATTTTATTTAAATTCATTGATAAATTACTTATTTAAGTATGTGTATATAAATTTGCTCTGAATATTTTTAAACTTTCTAGATAATTAAGAAAATGTGCAAGTGGTTCCTTTTAACATTTATCAATTGATAGGTTTTCTCTTATACAAAAAAGAACCACAACCTAGGGATTTAATGATATAAATGAAACTATGTATTTATAATATCGTAATCAAGCTTTAATTAAAAAAATATATAAAATAAAACTTATAGAGGACGTTTATTCGACGTTGTCATCAAATTGGATTTCAAAATCCACCGTGTCTATGTGGTCTTCTATTGCATCATCACTAATGAGACCGTTATAAAAAATCTGTGCATCTTGAGGAATAAGATGTAATATGGCCTGAATATCGCTTGAAGGTGAAGAAAAATTTTCCAGAGGCATCGACGTATAAGACTCTTCGTTACCTTCTGTAATACAAAGAAAAAGCTTTAAATCAAAACAATAAAGCTGCGTGGCTTTTATACGTAGGTATAAGGCGACAACAAAATATTATTAGTTCTTATAAAGCCGTAGCCTACTAGACGACTAAGTATGTTGTAGGTACATGCACCATGTACAAAAAACTGGCTAAGTGTGAGTCGGACTCGCGCAATGAAGAGTTCCTTACCATTGTCTATAAAAACGGCACGGTTTATTGTATTTAAATATTTATTTTATTCTGTTTTTTAGTATTTGTTGTTACAGCGGCATCAGAAATAGATCATCTATGAAAATTTCAACTGTCTAAGGTCAACGGTTCATGAACCGTGACTAGTTAGCTCTGTCTCATGAGACAGAGGGACAGACAGATGGACAGCGGAGTCTTAGTAATAGGGTCTCGTTTTACCCTTTGGGTACAGAACCCTAAAAAATTTAAATAAATAAACTCGTTAAAATTTTGAATTTCGTGGGCTAGGGCCTTGTTCCGGTCAAAACAGTGGCAGCGCGAGTTTTAAAATCAAACAAATAATTATATGCGCTGAATGTACTGTACTGAATCTGAATCTAAACGTATTTTACCAAAATAGTAGGTAGATACCTAGATCATCGACAGTTATTTTTAAAACAGGGTTTAGTAGTTTCATCTCACAATGACAAATGAATCGTAACAAAATGACTCTTAATTCGACTCGCCTTCGTGAACAACAACTGCATAGTGTCGTTAAAATACGTAAATCCACAGAAGATTCCTCTTGTACTTAATGTTTTAAATTAAAATTAAAATTGTAAAATCACTCCACAATCGGGAATGAATCAAAAGTGGATAAAGCGTACCTGCATCTCAAATTCAATAAGTACTTAAATGCAAATTAATAATACTACTTACCCGTTGTATCTTCATTTTAACTTCGGTGTTCGTCTCCAATACTTTTCTTACCAATTGCTTGCTTATTTATTTATTACTAAACATTTTCATATTTAATTTTAAAGGTAATTAACAAAAACAATAGAACTTAGTTACTTCGCGGAGAAAAACAAAACGGCCGTCACGTAGGTATTCGAACTACTTCGCTGAATGTCACCTATATTCGACGTTTTACTTTAAAAATTGGAGTTATTTAAGCTATTTAAGCACTTTCAGCTATATAAGTAATGAAATACGTTGTTTAAAGATGAGAAGCATTGTACAAGTCAAGGCATTTGGTACCTTAAAAACGATGATGGGTTTCAGAATGTTTTACAATTTTTATTTATGCATGATAGAACCGAATGCTTGTGGTTTTATTTTGCAATAAAAAATTACAATTAAATTATGAATTTATTTTACGCATAACCATACCACAGAAACCTGGTTCCATTTTGTGTATTAAAAATAATTGTTATTAATAGAAATGTGTGTAATGTATAATGGTACCAAGTATGTGCGGATCTGTTTTGTATAAAAAGACATGATAGTAATATCGTTTATTTGTTTGAACAAAGCAGACCCGTGGTGGTGTGGTTCGGTTTTGCTTCATGTGTATTGTTCGTTGTTGCTGGTGGTTCCTTTCTGCTTTTAGTATACCTTGTTTCCAAGGTAAAAATCACGTGGTTCTTGTTTGTATAAGAATTTAGACCACTTTTAAATGAGTATTCTTCAAGAAACGTAAAAAAGCAAATTTGTCGAGTGGTTCCATTTTGCATAAATACGGACAATTTTTGTCCTCTTTGAAAGCAAAGACTATAGCAACATCCAAAAGGCAACTTATCTAGTAAGAAAGTTAAACATAGATCTTTCAGAATTCCAGCCTCATTTCAATTACTTGTATTTTGGAAGTTGAAATTATAAATCTTTGTGGTTGAACAAATTGAATAAGATGATTTATACCGTCAGTTGTGGAGGAAGTTTGATATAAAGTTGTCCTAACAAAGATTCGCTATACATTTATTACATTTAAATCTGTACTAGCTGCCCGCTCGCGGCTTCACCCGCGTAGTCAAATAAAAACCCGTATAGTTACCGTTCCCGTGCGAGTTCCGGGATAAAACCTATCCTATGACCTTCCTGAGGTCTAAACTATCTCTGTACCAAATTTGAAGTAAAGTTCTTTTTGAGATTACCCGGACCAACATACAGACAAAAATTCTAAAAACAATATTTTTGGCTTCGGTATCTGTTGTAGATCACGCCCCAAGTTTTCTTTAAAAAAATATTCAATGTACAGTTTTGACTTTCCTACGATTTTATTATACGTATAGATTTAGAACCATTTTCGAAGCGTTTCAAAACAGCTATATTTTCAGGAAGTCAAGTACTTGGAAATCCCATTTAGAATGCTTAATCAGCTCCTATTAAAGTTATATTCATACAAATTTATTTATAAACATCTCGGAATTTATTAGAAATTCAAATTCTCTACCACTCTCACACACTACCACACACACACACTTCCACACACACACACACACACACAAACACACACACACACACACACACACACACACACACACACTCCAATACTCACCCTCACACACAACCCTATTACTCCTAACTCCACATTTGTTAGATAATTACGTTTTTTTCCTATTCTAATGACGATGTGTTCCTATGTAATTCAACATAAATGTATACCGTTTCTGAGATCCAAGACCCAGGCAACAGCCTAGTTTGGATCTCCAGTAACACTGCATGTTCTACACTTTTGGTTAATAAAGATTTTTATTTTTTTTTTATTTATATCGGATCAGCGTGGAAGTCGTCGCATAATATATTGGGATCGTGGTGATTAGCATGATATTGTATGAGCCAGAAGTCACGTTTTACTACAAAATATTATATAATATTATATATATAATATGCTTCTTTCAATAGATAAAGTTACATTCATTTTAATTCACGTAAAAATTGTCTTACTCCAAATATACTTACGTTTAGAATTTAGATATAATGTGATTACGATTTTGAGAGAATTTATGAATCTTAAAAGATTTAAAATGCGAATGAATTAGTTCTCCAACGATTATTATTAGTTATCCAGACTCGACCGCTTTGTACTCATTAGCTTCATGACATGGAATATCTCAGTCTGCCCGTGACCACGCTTACAATAAACTATTCGTAACATAATATATCAAATACATACAAGGATAAGTTACGTAATAATATTAAATTAATACTTTTTTTTTCTAAGTAAAGACTCGAGTCAAATCGATATAGAAAGAATTATTACCTACACCATCAATAATTATAAACCCCTTTTAAGTATTTTTCATAACAAATAAAAATTTCAATACCTCAACATTGTTTAACTTTTCCTGTCTTTTAAAAATAAACAAAACCCCATCAATCAGCAAACAAATTGATTGCTCAATCGAATATTTATTTATTCAACAAACACACGCTTCTAATTGAACCTAATGGTACATTACAAATTCAGAGCCAGGGCCGCATTAAAACTACGACTCCGAGCGGACCAAAGTTTTTCCAGCAAAATTCGTCCCGCCTGAGATAAACAAGTCACTCGCGATACAGTGCGTCGCTTCATGAATATAAACAGCGAATTAGTCGTATGATATACAGCATGCACGGTTAATTTAATTTTGCTGAATACATCCCTGACTCTGTATGCGCTATTTAATTTTTGGTTATTTTGATGGGACTGTTTTTAGGGAGATTGTTTGTGTGGGCGTGGATTTGAGATGTTCATTTGTTTTTTGAGTGATTTATGTTAATGTTTATAAAGGAGAATGGCGAACTCCCATAGGACTTTGGGCCTGATCGTTACACTGATGATTTATGTGGGGTTAAATAGATAAAAATATACAGATTCTATAAATATAACAATTAAAGATCTGTTCTATGGGATAGCAGAGATATTGAGCATGTAACGTCACTAAAATTGAGGTTAGGTTTGCTCGAGTTCAATGAATAGCTTTGTTTCTTTCTAAGTAGAGGTAAGTTTATATCCTATAATATAATATATTATTTAGATAAAGAGTGTAACAGAAGAACAGTTAGGTAATAGAGATATTGGATCGAACTTTTATTCTTTTAGAGTACCTACCAAAACATCGTAGGTACTTATATATAAAATAAAACACGTTTTTTCATAAATCGTTTATTCATCATTATCATCATAAACAATAAACACATCATCCAGAAACTGTGCTGGCGGCATTAAATCTGGTTGATACCTTGCCCAGCTAAGGTACCATATTATGGACATAACGTGACAGCAGCAACCTACAGTTCTTCTTCCTACTAAACAATTACAATAATAGACTGTTATTGCTTCCCTTCCTATGAGAGCACTGTCGACTAAAATATAAGTAAAATAAGTTTTACTACTTCTATGCCTGGATTGAATGCGACCTCTTAAAAGCCATGTAGTACTTGATGTCGACAGTGCTCTCTGTATGTCGCTGTCTGATTCACGGCACACTTCTATAACATATTTGCCATCGTTTCTTATGTGCTCACCATAATAGGACCTTGCTTGCTTAATTTGATATGAACCTAAGGAAAACAATTCTGCATTGTCATCTTCATGATTTTCAATCCTCAAAGAATCATTTGCAAGTTTCCAGCATGCATCAAATAATATGTGATCAGAGTGAGTGATCTACAAATAAAGAATTAATATTACAATTGGACAAAAGAAAGTGAATATAATATATAAATCTCGTGTCACAATGTTTGTCCTCAATGGACTCCTAAACCACTTAACCGATTATAATAAAATTCGCACAACTTGTGGAGTTCGATCCAACTTGAGAGATAGGATAGTTTAAACATGTAGGTACCACGGGCGAAGCCGGGGTGGACCGCTAGTATATATATAAAACAATGTGTGTTTACATTTTTGTTTGATTTCAATAGCTAGTACTAAATACCTTAGATAATACTAATCCACTAACCGTTAGAGGAGCAGCCCACCCTTGTATAATTGATAATATTGCGATAACTTGTAACAAATGCATACGTATAGCATTGTTACGATTGGCATTAATACCACAGTTGATGCAGTTCATATTTGTAAATGAAAAATCGGATGTAAAGTCGGTGTCCAGGTCGGGTAGCAGTAGTGAGTCGTAAAGGCAGGTAATCAAAGGCCGGTGTGCAAGCGTTGGTTGGTAGTAATAACAGAGATCGTCAGTGTCCGTAATACGTAGCGAAAGTCGATAAAGATGAAGAAAATAAGTTAACCACAAGCACAAAGTCGAATGTAACGTAACGAAAAACCTCAATCAAATGTCAAAAGTCAAACGACAAACATGACATTGTAATTAAAATTGAATCGGGCAGCTACATTTCAGAAATATTCTTACAAAGTGCGGCCGCCATGAGTAAAAATGTATAGAATTACGGATTACCTAAATAAATAGCGTGCTAAAAAGTTAAAAATAAAATATGTAACGCAGTCAACTTATATTTCTGATTCATAAAGCATTTGAATTTTGTATAAAACTAAAAATGAAAATAAATATTCATTCGTTTTAATCGATATATCGACTATTTTACTCCTGACAGCACTGACAATCTCTGCTTGATAAGACCGGTAGTCATAGAAATCTAAATAACAATGCCGTTAGTGAACATATTATCTTTTTTTTCAAACATTTGTTTTCCCATAGAATCAGAAGTCAATATTTAGCCAAGAATTATTAAAAATAACATAATGAATTTTAAATTTATTATCATTTCTGTAAGGCCTTATTTATGTTAGGCCCAGTTTCGCCATTCTCCTTTGTAATTGATTTATGTTTTTGGAAGATATTCGAGAAAAGGACAGCTTTAGTATAAAGGTTGTTAATACTGAAGCTACCTACTTCAGTAGGATGTTAGCTAAAATGTAACTTTTAAAAAGTTACTTTTCTTTGTATTATGACAAGACAATAGTAATCATGCCCTTCATATTTTCATCATATTATTTTGAAGTAATTCAATTCAATATATAAACGCGTTCAAAATATTTATTTCAATTCGTTATTAGCAACCCAAGATTGCATTTTTTGGAGCCGGTAAAGATTAGAACGTAGAAGGAAGCAGTACTTATGATCACGTCTGCGAAATACTACCTTCATTTGTGACCTAACACTTAAGAGTAAGCAAGGGAGGCTTTTAAGCGGCCGTGTACTCTTTTGAAGTATGTAAAGCTTTCTTGCGTTACTTAGCCTTTATAATGTTATGTTAAATTATGTTAGGGGGAAAATATACCAAGTGTAATACTTGATTATTTAATGCATAATATATTTTTTTGTGTTCAATGTATTTAGTAGGTAGTATGGTCGTTGTTATTACATGCAATAACTACTGGTCTGATTTGACTGAAATTTAGTATGCTAGTAGATGAATATATAGTATGAATCGGAATATATAATACACCGTAAGCTGTAATGTTACAGGTATATAGCTGTTAAGAAATAAGTGAATATTTAAGGAGGTTTTAAATAATACAGTAATGGATTAGGATTAATTTCGAAGTAGGGTGTGAAGTTA
Organism: Colias croceus; assembly: GCF_905220415.1. NCBI lineage: Eukaryota > Metazoa > Arthropoda > Insecta > Lepidoptera > Pieridae > Colias > Colias croceus. The sequence goes on along the minus strand of NC_059541.1, from coordinate 1,728,770 downwards.
GCAAAAACGCACTCCACGTTTGTCTTAAGGAAAAGAGGCTTTCTTATGTAAGGTAATTTATGTAAAGAGCGAAGTTTAAAAGAACCTAATGATATTTGTCTTCACGCAGAAATCACTGTTATCATATATTTTTTTAATTAGTTAACTTTAACACAAAACACCCGACCTCTCAAAACGCGTAATTAAAAGAGCAACGAGTTAATTGGCCGCTGAATTCCCGTCATGTCTCAGCTAATAAAGGCTGATAAAGCTGATAAAGAATAAAAACCCTTTAATATTCCGAAGATCACATCAATGTCCTTACTAATTCGATCATGGTTTAAACAAAGGGAAGTCGTTCCAGCAATTTGTTTCACAAATGAAATCCGACTGTAACAAAGAAGATGGATTAGCGCAAACGTCCAAGTAATTGTGAAAAATGCGAACCTCTGGTGAAATAAAGATCTCAACCCGCGTCACGGTGCGCTTGCAAATTGAAATTTAAAGTCAACAATAGGAGGTGTCATTAGTGCTTTAGATTGAAATGTAGCGGTCAAATGTGGTACGTTTATGTATCTGTCCATGTCCAGCGTTATATTATTCTTGAAGTATTGAAATGTAGCGGTCAAATGTGGTACGTTTATGTATCTGTCCATGTCCAGCGTTATATTATTCTTGAAGTATTGAAATGTAGCGGTCAAATGTGGTACGTTTATGTATCTGTCCATGTCCAGCGTTATATTATTCTTGAAGTATTGAAATGTAGCGGTCAAATGTGGTACGTTTATGTATCTGTCCATGTCCAGCGTTATATTATTCTTGAAGTATTGAAATGTAGCTGTCAAATGTGGTACTTTTATGTGTCTGTCTGTGTATTATTTATGTACTTAAAGTATTGAATAGGAAATACATAGATTGAAATGTAGCGGTCAAATGTGGTACTTTTATGTATCTGTCCATGTCCAGCATTATATTATTCTTGAAGTATTGAAATGTAGCTGTCAAATGTGGTACATTTATGTATCTGTCCATTGGGCTATGTATTATTTATGTACTTAAAGTATTGAATAGGAAATATATTTGCGTTTGTGTTTATTTGTATCAAATACGACACTACTAAAATGATTTTGTAATAATTAATACACCCGCAGAGTTACATTATTACTGTCTCTCAGTCACACCTATACATATTATTTTTTATCTTGCATCGGTCCTGGTGGAGAAACAACGGATCCTAAGTAAAAAAATTGTACGTTTGGTTTTTTTCTTTATGTGTTAATTGAAATCTAATTTACGACACTACGAACATAATCCCAAGAGTATCGTAACGGAATTGTATTTTAAAAGTTAAACGTTCATAAGTATATTGACATTTTCTTCCTGTATCCTTGTTATCTTACGCCTAGTTTTGCAGGAAAACCTTCATAAAGTATTAAGTTTTCGACAACGCGTTTGTTACTAAGCCCAGCTAAATTATATCACTCAGAAATAAATTATGAGAGCGGTCCATTCTCGCAGCGCTAAACTTTAATTAAGCTGTATTTCGACTGAAATGGACTTTGCTTTAAAATATTTAGAGATAAATACGGAATAGCACTCAGAGGTGTATTATTTTGAGGCAATCAATGGGATATTTAGAAAGACATTTAGTTTAAATATGAAATTAAAGAACACACTGTTTACTTATTAATTAAAGGTACTGTTTAGTTTATTTATTTATTTATAGTTAGTATAGTAGTTTAGTTGTTATAGCTAGTGTTTATAAAATGGCCGTGATTGCTTTAAATAATTTGTACAGATGAAAAATTATAATGTGTCAATATCTACCTATCTATCAATCTATTAAAGTGTGTGAACGGATGTTCATATTAGGTAGGTAATATAGATAATAGATATATTATAATATATCTCCATCTATCTGTGTATAAGTAGCTTATCCTTCGAGCTTTTTAATCTAAACTAAATAAGGTTTAGTCTTATATTCAAAGTTTTCAGAACATTGTAAAAAATACACACGGCTAATGTATTTTTTCCAGTGAAGGTATTTTTGTGGCGATGTCTCGTAAGTTTGCATGCTACTGTCGCGTGTATTCGCTTACAATCTGAACGGTTACTTCATATTTTTCTTTCGCGAATTTATAAGTTTGCGAAGTGACGTTTTATTGGCTTTTTGTATTTAATTAAAAATATAAATAAATTGTGAATTTGTTTTAGTTTTTTTATCAATTTTTTGACGAATAGTTACCTACTACCTAAAATAAATCGATTTTTTTGTAATGTAAAACGTATATCCTATATATCAGATTATTTTTATGGCGCTGATAATCAAACAAATTTAGCGGGTAATTTTGACCCAACCCCAGTGACGCCGGGTTAAACCACAAATGTCATTAGCGTGACGGTGACAGTTTAAAACGATCCAAATTGAAAAGTTTTTTATTCGTTTCATGATCGCGTAGTACTTATTTTCTTTGTTCTCATTTTTTTTAATTCCGCATAATGTATTGATAGAACAAATAAACTATAAAATCAATATTGATTCTTTTTACTTATTTTTATTCAAATCAACCTATTTTATAAGATTTTTCCTACCTCAAACTACATCTCTAAACATTTCGTTTAACAGTTCAGAAATACACGAACAATACATTCTAAAATCCGCCAAAACAACTAACTAATCACGGCAAATACAACAGCAATATACTGACATATTACTTCAAATTACGCTCATTGTATTCCACACAGACCAATTTAACAGAACAAAATGAAAGCACGTAATAACGCCGCAGCACAATACGATATTATAGTGCTAATAAAATATTATTTTCATAGAAGCATCACAAAGACACTCGCCTTTATGAAGACTATTGGAATAAAAGTTGGCGCGACCACGCTTCCACATAGTGTAAAGGAATACAGGTCTTATATGCAGGTAATAGATACGGTTTTAGAAGAACAAATTTTATCCAAGTTGCACATTTGGCAGGCGCCTTAGATTCGGCACGGCGTGGAGACAAATCGGTGGAAAGCAGATTTACGCAGCCATTGCACGCTATGTTGACTTCTTTATTGTGTTTATTAGTGTTTACTGCTCAATGTATAACAAAGTAAGATTGGCAAAAATGCTGATGACCAAGAGCCTACATAGTACTATATTTTGTGCCAAGATAATATTAGTAGTAGTTCTAAAGTTTAAGTCTTGGTAAAGTTTCACTCATATAACTTTGTACGGGAATGAAAATGAAATGAAATGAACATGCTAATTGTTCTTGTTACTAAACGAGCATAATTATATTTTGTTTACAATAAGGCGAAAATAATAGAAATTTGAAAATGTAGATTATCTAAACATTTTAATTATAATTTTTTCCAACAATTATTAACTATTTTTTTTTTATTAATTTATTAAATTATTAAACAACTCATGTTCCGTTCAGGCTTTCCATTCACAAGCCATTCTTAATCGTTCTTTATGTTACCTATCTATTTTTGGAAAATCAAAGTATGAGAGTAGCTCAATATTATGTATATAAATATTTATTACTACACTATATAACTATACAGCCATTTCTAAGGCAAATATTAACAAAATCTATTTATCTCTCCAGAAAAAAGTTGCTTATTATATTCAAAATTCTTTTAATAACACTGCATAAACAAATTGAGCGTAAAAGAGGGATGAGTAAACACTGGTATCTTATATTCTACGAGGCACTTTGCTATTGGATTGCAAGCCTCGTAAAAAGAAAATATGGTATTTCAAGTGCGATGCAGCTATTGTCTATGGGTGGCCATCTAAGGCGTGTTATACGGTAGTGTTTTTTGTTTTCTTTTTTATTTTGGTTGAATATCAAACAATGTACTAATATACTGCTACCAAAGCTGCTTCTGATCGAAAGATACTACGTCATTTTAATACATGCATTTCAAAATTGTACGTTTCGATTTTGATAAACACTAAGTAATATAAGGTTTATCATTATACAATTCTTATTACTAGTGAGTAAACAGTAAACACTATATACTTGTAGTAGTTATCTTGCACTAACAAATAGAATGTAAAAGCACGTGAAAGTCTATTTACAAATGATGATGATGATGAAACGATTAAAAAGAAAGTACCTATATCTAAATAATTGTGATCAGAAGCAGCTTGTTAATTAGATCCGCAAAGATCAGAAAAGTAGCGTTTCACACATTCGTATGCGAATAGCTTTACTGAAGAACGTGGAAAATATAATGGCACTGTTTTGAATGCAAAACTTCTTTCCTTTGTATTTTCTAGCAAGCGCGTTTTAATTATGTTAATTTCTTCGAATAATAATAAGGACAATCAGTGATGGTTTGTTTTAAGAATTTTATTAAAACTGGCTTTTATTTGTGTGAAGTTTAACTTTACCGAAAGTTGTGTTTTATCCACTTTATTTTGCGCACAACTTTTCATACAATCGTTTATTTCTTCCCTTTTTTTCCTCCATTTTCCATTTAGTTCGTTTCATAATTAGATGGCTCTTGGTTTAATTAATGACTATACCTATCAGAATATCGCGGCAAATGTAATGATAAGTTAAATTTGTTACTGACTACTTGAAGTTGGAAATTAAGATATTTTTTCTGTTCTAATAACCTTGTTCTTTTCAAAAATTTATCAATCAAACGTTCAATTTTTTACCGATCCTAACGCAAGTATTGTTTATTTTAATATTTGGGTATTGTTACTATTTATATATTCTAATTCAAAATCCTATTTATAGAATCCAATAAGACTAGATTTAACAAATCAATACACATACATATATACATCTACAGAATTCTTGCATATCAAATATCAGTAACTAATTCCGATAAGATCTTTTAATTAAAATCACTTTTTTTGTTCTAGGACGTTATATAATATGAGCCTTTTATAATAATAAAATAAAATAATAAATAAAAATATCAATAATCATCTGTGACGTTATACAATAGTGGTGGTTCTAGACAATTATTTTGCATGACATGCAAAACATGCCGAGTTTGAGTGAAATACACGAACCGCTGATAAGCTTACCTTTGAATTAAAATGAAATTTTCTCTTCACTTTTATAATTTCAAGCTAGAATATAGATCTTTAAGCTGATTACAATGTTATCTACTTACAATTACTTGTTTTAAAAATAGCTTACGTAAGCAACTAATGTCTGTCATTTAAAAAGCTACAATGACCAGAGATTTAAATATTAAACTTCTATATTATGTAGTTTATATAATTTTAGTATGAACTTTTTTATTACAAATTTATATAAGTTAATTAATATACCATAATAGGTACTTTTACAAAAATCATAGATACCATACTTTGAAGTACCTAGTTTACAACTAAAACTCAGTTGAAGTGTGTATTGATAAAAATAGACCTATAAATTGATTGTCCTACGTCATCACTCTGTAAAAGTTCCATCCTTTCAAACGAATAACATTTCTAAATATATTTTAATCGATTTCCAAACTTCTATAAAGGTCAAGAACATCCAACTCATAGTCTGATCATTGTGTCATAGTTTTCAAATGTTTCCAACTTCAATTGTTTTTAGAAAGTCATTATAACCCCATTGCCGTAACGTATTTCTAAGGTATCGTTGAAATTAAGTCATTTCACACGCGACAAAAAGTATCTTAATAACACGCTAGCCGCGACAAATTATACATAATTACTGGTCTACGTTTTTTCCTACTTTTCCTACTGACAGTTAACGCGAGGTATTTCAACGCGAGGTAAGATTTTAGGAAGTGAAGTGTGGGGGGCCGTTCGCGTGACTCGCGCTCCTCGCGCTCCTCGCGTCGTTTGTTTTTCGTAACGTTAGCGCTATGCCACAGTGTAAAATATATCAAAAGTAAATTGTGATCAATTTTTATTATGTAAGCAATGTAAAAGTGTTTGTGTCAGATTGTAAATATAAAAGTAAATAAAGTAAGCATTTACAACTTTATAAACTGAGATAAGTAGGTACTAGGAATTTATTAATTAGCACAACATAATTATGGAAGTACTTGGTGTAACTAATAAATATTACTTGCTGCTACCTGCAGTAGAAGCTTAGAGTATTATATTAGAATAGTATAGAGCGCGTGTATTGCACAAATTGCTTAGTGCGCATCAAAGGCAGATGAGCTATAGATACTATATAGATGTGTGTGTGACAAATAGGGATGGGTAGGTATCAATTGCGTGTTGAGCTATCGATAAGTTATGTAAATAAATATGTAACATAAGAAAATATGTATATTGTTCAATATGTTATTAAAGGAGAAATGTATGAAGAAAGTATAAATATATGTAATTTTAAATAATAATGTAAAGTCTTCTATTAATTATAAGTAGTTTAAAAAAAATGTATAATTGAAATATCTGAAAAAACGTGTGGACTTCTTAAATATTAAAATTAAGAAAATAAAAGATCAGGTTTAGTACTATTTTTTAATAATAAATCAAATAATAATAGTATTTAATGTTAAATAAAAATAAGAATTAATTAATAATTTAAAATGAAATAATAAACAATATAAATATACTATATCAATTCTATACCTACCAAAACCTTCAAAAATCAATTTAGCGGTTAAAATATAATATCGTAACATTACATACTTTACATTTACACTATAATACATTCGCATTCATAATATTAGAAAGTGTATGATACAAAACACAACACAAAATTATTTTTAATATATTTTTAAAAGAGTTTTAATATTAAAGTCAAATATTAATATGTTAAAATATAGTTTTTCTTGTAAACTATCGAGTACAGCGTTGGTCAAGTCACATCACTACGATCACGTGGCGGCAGTAAGGTGTGCGAAGGGTGCGCGAGCGAGCCTGCGCGTGTCCGCCTCCCACTTCCCCTTGTATTTATTATCTATTATCTATTTATTTAATCAGGCATAGTATGGTGCTGAAACGAGACAAACTTTTGAATGAACTATAATAACAATGATTATGAACTAACTATTATCATCTATTATAATTTATACAGTAAAAGTTCCTTATTCGCGCTTCCTTTATTCGAGTTTTCACTATTCGGGAATTAAAAAAATGCGACCCAATTTCTATATTCGCGACTAAAAATTTTTTTATTCGCGGATTTAATAAGTACATACATAATAATAAAATTATTCCAATAGGTATCTAACCCAATATCCTTGTCAAATGGACTAATAAGAAAGTAAAATAGTTCTTATTACAAGTTTGCCTAAAGTACATAATATTATGTTGTTAAATGATATCGCCGAGGCCTTTGACCCAAGCCGCCTTTGTCGCAACTCGCAAGCCGCCTTTGCCGCGATTGATGTTTTTGAGAATGTAAATAAACAGAATGGAAGCAACCTTATAACTCAATAAATAAAGTATATTTTTAAATGTAGTTCCGTTTATAGTAAAAGCCGCTTTGCGTGTTTTATTGTTTCGTCTTTCACATTCGTTACAAAAATTGTGATCGAGTAACGTCTACTGCGCTCTTCCTAGTTTATAATGTCAACTAAAAAAAATGAGACACGAAAAAATCTCAATCGTCACCTAGGCTATAATCCCATATAATAATTAGTAATTACCATTCCGTATTCACGGTTTCTGTATTCGAGGCATATATTTTATGGAACATATACCCCGCCAATAAGGAACTTTTACTGTAGTGATTAATAATTATTATAAGTCAATAATCATTATTATTTGACTATTATCAATTATTTTTTAACTAATAATCATTATTGTTTTTTTCCTTAAAATAAACAACTGTAATTAATAATTATACCCCAAAATTATGCAAATAATACACCAATTACGTAATAATAATCCATACTAATATTATAAATGCGAACGTAACTCTGTCTGTCTGTCTGTTACTCAATCACGCCTAAACTACTGAACCAATTTGCATGAAATTTGGTATAGAGATATTTTGATACCCGAGAAAGGGCATAGGCTACCTTTTATTGCGAAATATGTACCACGGGCGAAGCCGGGGCGGACCACTAGTATTATATATATAAAACAAATTATTATAAACTAAACTCTTATTTCACAGTAACGCAGCTTTTATCGTTTTGAAATAAAAGCATACGAGGTGAAACTTTATGACCAACTGATATTTTTATTCTGTGTCATCAAGTAACTACGTTTTTATCATATTACTCAATTTACATTCCGTTTCTTATAGTTCTCTTTTCCTGTTCTTTTTTTTGATACTGACACTGCTTTCTTCCGAATTTTGTTTGTTTTGTTACCCATTTTCAATAATTTATCGTTACTCAAAACGTAAAATCGAGCGGAGATAATTTGACACAGGTCCTACGTTAGCAAGCGCCTGATCAGGACTGGCGGGGTAGCGGGCAGCGCGGTTTGTAAAGAAAACGCTGGGCAACGTTAAGTTCTGAGATATAATATGTATTTAATAATTACAGGGCTTCAGTAGAAAACCAAAATTTAGCACGTTTTCTGCAGTACATCAAAATACATATCCTTATATAAAAATTATTTCCAAAATCAGAAATTTCATTAATAAATAATTCGTTTTCGATCTTTATTTTAGCCTATTTTTATGATTTTATATGATCGACCAAAATACACGTGGTTGTGTAACAAATTAGCACACTTTTTAGGAAATATCTTGAAGTGTATTGATTATTTTTTCTAGAAGCGTCATATAATTGCAAGTACATGAAAAATTTGATCTTGCAAACCAATTTTACTCCGCTTCGCTGAAAGGACTCCCCTTAACAGTTTTTAAAGGAATAGTATCATTATAATAAAATACGTGTGAAGAATAAAGCCTTTATTATGGTGTTGCTATATATCGGATAACTTTATGTTACTCAAACTTTTTGCTTTCTTTTTATCAAGTTTAAATTATATATTACAGACAATACAAATAATTAAAAAAGAGTAATAATTAATTAACCCTCGTAGACGAAAGCGTGCTTCAATCATATGTATCTCTACATCATAATTTTGTCAAAATTTAGTCTGTTTTCAGGAATTTCGTTTCTAATAATATACACCTACTACAGCTACAATCATAAGTAATTTTATTCCTAAGCTATTTTATTCGAATTCTCTCTAACCTCTAGATTAATCAAGGAAAAATAATCTGACACAATGCTATAAAACATGATTAAAAAAGTTTAAAATAACCTTACGATTTCTATCATACCTAGAAATAAAGCCAAGACAAGATATAGGTATTAAGACCACGCCTTTAAGCAATTACTACAGTGATTGGCATCAAAAACTTTCAAGTATTTTGGAAACTACGATACAATCATACTGTTTGTGAATTACAATCGAATACAGAACTCAAAGCAGCCCTTGAACCAATTAAGGAAGTATCGTTTGTAGGGTATTCCCGTTTTGGTAAGGGCATTAGAGCCTAAGCAAATTAAAATATAAATAAATGAATGAATGTTTCAACAGTGAGCCAACAATGAATTAGCAATGTTTTTGTTATGGTGATATTGTTAATAAATTAAAGAAAATATTTCAATTAAAACTCTATCCATGATATTATAGTCTTAAACGTGTCGTTAAGTAATATACTGAACATTCAACGTAAATTGCATTGCAAAAAGCATTGATGATCAAATGTTTAAACTTTCCTATGTTTAACTTAAAACCAACATTTTTTGTAGTCAGTAACAGACCATCAGACAACTCTACCTACCTAATACCTATACTTGTCACAATTTCGCACAGTAGAGTTTTTTTTTTCATTATAATATAGATATTTAAAAAAAATATTACATGTTCCAATTTATATAATATATAATATGATATAATATTGTATCTACACATTAATTACAAGAATATAAATCACATATTTTCACTACCTAGCATCAAAACCACTATCCTTAACCAGAATACACAAGACACGTAAGCATGACGAGGTCCAAAAAGCTATCAAAACTAATTGTGTGCCAACAAAAAGATTTCAGTAGAAAGGCAGAGATCGCCCGATAAGGGTCCATTATCGTAAACTTGGATTTCACCTGAAACTCCGGCTACACGTATATTAACAAGTTTCTAACGAGCTTCTTGAAGCCTGTTCGAGAAGTTTTATAATAACTTGCTTATATATACAGTTAATAATATAGTTATAGAGTCTATACATGTAGGTACGTATTAGTAGTAGAGTTTACTATATAATATATTGAATTTAAATAATAATTATAAATAAATTAAGCGATAAAATTTGTTAGTTATAGTTAATTATCAATATTGTTTTAAATTGATAAACTCATTAACAACTCAACTGATTATGTTCCTGCAATTTAAAGTAGCATTATTTGTGAATATCAAGGCATTCCTTATCGAATGAGAATTTAATTTAATTTTTGTAGCTGGAGATAGAGAGAGGCTAGAGAGCGATAAAGGATACTTTTCACCTCGTTCATATTCTCATTTAGCGGAACCGCAGTTAGCGGTATCATTTTTCATTCATCTGTATCATTGTTTTGTATGAATTAATATGATTTTTTCCTGGAGATAGTAAGGAGGTTAGAGAGGCTAGGCTAGGCTGACATTGGCTACTTTTTAACGTGGTGAGACATCTCATTTCTATGGTAATTTCGTTTAAACATGAGGAAAAGCAGCTAGTAACAGCTAGTTTTACTCTATTACATAATAAGATTGCCAAACCTTAACCGCCTGTTTCAAATCCACACGATATCCAAAGCCTTATTTTCGCGTGAAACTATTTGAGCTATATCGTGATTCCGCTGTACAATTGTAACAATAAAACTACGGATTTGAATAATTTATTTGCATTGTAAATTCTTGTTTTATGAAGTGGGTTTGTTTGAGTGGTTTGCATAGTTATTGATTTCGGTTGAAATATAATAGAAGTGGTTTGGTTGAGTTATAGGTTTAGTTTTAAACTAAAAAATCGTAATATTCAGTGTCTGTAATGTGTACAAAATCTTACTTTTTATCATGTGCTATTTATAAGTATATAAAAATTATTTCCTATGTAAAATCAACTTAATAATATGTGCTTAGACAAAAACACTTTAACAAATATTTTAACTTCTTTAATATTAACATGATAATTAATGCAGAAACTTCTTGCGTTCCATATTTCAGTGATGAGCCTTACTTGGGAATCCAAATGATAATTCAATATATTTCCCTGCTACATGTACCTAAATAAAATTATAAAATAAGCACTAAAACAAGACATAACTACAACACAGTGAATCATCTTCTCGTACGAACATCAAAATGTTCACTCCTCGTATTGCAACGAGGTATCGTTGCAATACGAGGAGTGATGTTTCATTGTTTCATTGCAAATTTTGCAGTGCTATGTTTCACCACGGCGTGTATGTAGTAAAACGCAGGTGAGAGTTAGTCTAAATACGTCGAATTTACTACAAGAAAATCATTGTACTAGTACTAGTATAAACACGAAAGTTTGTAAGACTGTATGTTTGTTACTCTATCACGCATAAAAGCTGATTCAATCTATGAAAATTAATTCTATTATTCTTTCACGCAAAAAGAGATGTTTGGATCTGTTTGTTTGGTAGAGAGATAACTGCTAAATTATAGTCCAGATAAGCATTTATCTGGGTATCATTCTAGTGCCACGGGTTTCCAGATACTCTTAATTAATTCGTAAAAGTTAAATAGCCATTCCACATAAACAAGATGGAGAAAAAACGCAAATGTCGAGTAGGATCGTGATGGAGAGGCATGGCTCCCTAACATGTGTCATGCTTGACATGGGTAACTCGTATTACTGGCTAAATGTTTTGGATTAACAGTACTTTGCCATGATGTTAGAGCTGTTAGTTATATGTTGAGTCGATATTATTTTACTAGCTTTGTATAATATTATGAACTATGTATCCGTACCGGCATCGCACGAGCGCAAATGCATTATTTTAAGTATTCAAACACTTCGTTGTCCTTAATTTAATAAATTAGCTTTACTAGCTAACTAAGAATCTTTTTAACATAGATTCTCAAAAATCAAGTTGCTTCTTCCTTTTGAATATTAACATGACATATTATACTTGTACATTGTATTTTATCACAAAAACCCGTAGTTCCAACAACATAGTTTTATCTATACTAATATTATAAAGTTCGTTTGTTTGTTGAACGCGTTAATCCAGGAACTACTGGTCCGATTTGAAAAATTATTTCATTGTTAGATAGCTAATTTATCGAGGAAGGCTATAGGTTATAAATCATCACGCTACAACCAACAGGAGAGGAGCCAGGGGGGTGAAACCGCGCGGAGCAGCTAGTTACAAATAATTGTTTTTAATAAATTGGATTAATAAACTATTTCTTAATCAAATAACAACCAAAAAGTACTACTTAATTGTTATGTTATAATCAAGATAATCTTAATGTTCTCGATAAACTTAAGGTTGTACCTTGCCATAAACAAATCTTGGTTATTGTAGAAACAGAAACAAAGCAAAATTCAACTTCTATAATCTATGAATCATATACCAAGGTCTACATATACAGTATTTTAAATTTTAATAACGATCAGCGTTTCGCAAAATAAGCCTTAAATCATAGCAAGGTCGTAGTGCTTTTAAGCGATTGCATTTCACATGCTACGTGCTTACTTGGGGCTGTCAGGCTTATAGTTTTCTGTTATATTTCTGGAATATATTTAGTTTCTATTAAATAATAAATGATTGATAAGTTAGCAGATTAACAGTGCATTTTGAACAAACGAACATAGAGCTAGAGCCACATTCTTTCGTGATCTTTTAGTGTAACATCAAACTCGTCTTCAGCGTTGTTCAATCTTTTCGAACGTACTAACGAAAGAATGCTCTACACTGTTTACACTAAAATAATTTAACATAGTGGGGTTAGAATGAGCATTCGATCGTTTGATTTAAATGCCCGCTTACTAGAGATATGAAAATGTGTGTTAACTAATTAGTAAACGCTATTTACATATTATTATATCTTCTTATAACACAATTATTTATATAATTAATTTTCGGAAAGTTAAACGAAGAACAATAACACGAAGTAAAATACAAAATGAGACCGGACAATTATTAAATTTATGTCATTTTGTATTTTACTCTGTACTTGTCACACATAACTACTTATAAAAACTGTTTCATGTAACTGTACGTATTTACCTCAATGGTCATTTAACCCTCTGGTTAAGCAGCTTAAGTTTATTAATGGGTAACATCTTGCATACTTAATCCGTTTAAGAGAACGGCTAGTACAGTTTCTACATAGTTAGTAGACCAGTAGGCCTTCCCGCGACTTTTTTATCTTTCTAAATACGTCGACATACACTTAACAAAAAGAAATACTTCAACGTATCCAATAAACCATTAAACTATGTCACAGTTCATATAATTCTATCGCAACCAGTAGAAAGTTCGAGATAAATCTGGCAAAAACTGTTCAACCCTGAGTCACCTCGGAGCCATATGTTGCGACTTGTGACTGCACTATTGAATTTTATTTATTTTAGAGGTGCCATGAAATCGGACGGTTGAAATAAGTTGGCCGATAAAGCGTTTTATATTAAACTTTTAAAATTTTGCTTTAAGAAATTCACGAGCGGTTTTCCTTCCTTTGATAAATATTGCCGTTAGCTTGGACAAGCATTTCGCTCCTTTATCATCTTTTAGTATGGACATGATACAAAAATGCTGAATGGTAGTACTAGCATATTGTACATTCTAGATCTGATGTTAGTGACCTAGTTGTGGAATTGATATCGTTTGTATTACTTGTACTTTAGATTCTATTCTACATTTTTTTACATTTATTTTTTCAATAAACTATTGAAAGAACAGGCTTTTCCACATTGACTCTGAGTTGATATCCGAAGAAAATGTTACCTACTTACTTTTGCAGTAGTTTGGATCTTTGGCTTTCGCTCAATATTATTTTATACCCGAGTAGAATTTAATATTTTGCTAAATTTTAATTTTTGACCGCCTCCTTGGTACAGTGGTTGACGCGTGAGCGTAGAACCGAGGGGTTCGATTCCCGGTGGAGACGAAGAAAAAAAAATGTCTCGGTCTGGTAGGACACAGAAGGCTGATCACCTACTTTTCCCTAAAGAAAAATCGATCAGTGATACAGATGTATGCATCTGCCCCTTGCCTCACTAGGGGACACGGGACTTCACTTTTTTAGATTTTAATTTCTAATCTAAATTACTTTACGGAATCTTTATTTCTTTTCTGCTTTTAAAACAAAAACCATTACCGCCTGTACTAAAACTCGATCACTACCAATAATCATGAATAGCTCGTATCTAATATCGCTGAAGCGCTTTCAAAACCTTAGTTCATACGCAATATTGTCCCTGGAACAGCGACCATATTGCTTTAAAGCGGTGCTGAACAGCCGGTGCGATCTAATCTCTTTTCATTTAAACTTCCGAGCTTAAAACTCATTTCAAGCCGGAATTGCAATTCTTATTTGAATTCGACTGTGGAAACGGTACCGATGGGTTTATAAATGTTTTTTTGATACTTTTTAAGAGAAACATTTTAATGCTTATCATTATAAGATAGGGATTATTCAAATAAATAAATAAATATGCACGACAATTTTCACACACGGCACGATCTGATCTAAGCTAAGCTACTAAGCTTTCGCTTGTGTTATGGAAACTAGATGGCTGATAAACATACATGTATAGGTATATATAATTTTTTAATAAATACTTATATAGATAATTAACACCTAGACATAGAACAACTATCTATATTCATCACACAAATATTTGCCCCGGGTGGGAATCGAACCCACGACTTCTGGCTTGGAAGGCAGGGCTACTACCAACCAAGCCAACCGGTCAGTCGAAATGAGAGATATTTCCAATAAATTAAAGAAATTGAATAGTAAAGTCTAATAAATACAAAATAGCATACGAAAGAAGCCGATAGCCTAGTCGTCTAGATGTTTTAAGTTTAAATTTCGTTACTCTAGTATGATTTGTTTTAAGCGATATTGTTTTCATGATTATAGTGAAGCACGAACTAACCAGAATTTTAAGGAACAGTTAAATCTGCGGACCATTACACATATTATATCTGTAGATATTTAATAAATTTGAAATCATAGTTATTAAAGACACCTGCACAATTGGAGAAAACAACTAGAGTAGATTGGGAAAACCAACTAGAGAGTTACAAACCCACATTGCCAACTGGAGTAGCGGCTCTAATAAGTTACAAAATAACATTGTTATGTTTTTAATTATTCCTAAAATGTGTTTTTATAATCTCTCCATAAAAAACTATCAACAATATTTCACCGAGTTTCATGCTGGTTCCATACATTCGTAAAAGCAAAAACACCCCAATTACCGTCTTAGCACGTCAATTAAACCCCAACTTAGTTATTCACAAATCTAATAAATTCCTTCTAACAAGCGAGTAACGTGTCAGCCGATTATAATTCTAGTTTTTATAGTATTATAAATTTCGGTGTGTTTACAAAATGGTATAAAATTTCTAATAACCATTGACCTGAATGACCCCGTGACCTCTCGCGTGATAAGACTCCGTTTATTTTACCCCTTGTTTTAATTTCACCTATGCATATGTTTTCTTTGTATCGGTCTCACGGTTTTTGTGGCTTTAGTGGGTCAAATAGTTTAATTGGTGACCAAACGTTATCTCTATTTTAATTGTACTGAATTGGTAATTAACGTACGGTTTATGTGATAAGGATGGATTAAATAATTATGTACTTTATTCGCATTATTTTTTATACGGTTTGTCTTTTGTTTAGTTGTTTTACAACACCTTAAACTGCATTATTGCAAATAAATATATAATGTAATTAGAATTTGAATTTTAGAATAATAACCGTTTCAATGCCGTGAAAGCTAAATGTGCATCTTACAGGTGATTTATTTTTTCCTTCTTAATACGTCGAAAATTACAGGATCGCCTATTGGCCAATCTTGCATAATGTAACCCCTTTTGTTTCTCTACGTGTACTTAAGAAATCTATATTATATGCAATATCTGAATTTGAAAATAAAGTATATCACCTCTAAACTCTTGAATAGATACAGGAGGGCGACGATTTACTTAGATAAGCAACTAGATAGCATGTAAAATTAGATTAATTTAAACAATATCCTATTTATACAATAAAATGCCTTTTTTGCCTCGATAAACTCGATCTAGGTCCGTCGTTAGTCATTAAATACGATCCTGTTTCCAACTTTATTCCTAGACTAAGTCAACTAAAATACCTGTTCAAACTACACTCAAGAGACGAAGATATACTGAGTTCAAACTCGTCGAACTACTAAGTTTGTATATAATTTTAAAGCTTTTCTTGTTAGGTTTTTGTTTTATGATCATCTATCGATACATTATTCATTGAATATTAAATATTTATATTTTGTAGTATTTTTTGGCCACAAAAATTGTTCTAAGCGCAATTTTGTTTCGAAACTAGTTAATGCCAATTTGTATACAGTAATAATTGAATACATTGATAATAAAATGAAATAAATTTATTACTAAACTAGCTGTGCCCTGCGGTTCCTGAGATTAGCGTGTTCAAACAAACAAACTCCTCCGCTTTATAATATTAGTATAGATTGTAAAAATCAGTGAAATATGCCGAAAATATGCAAACGAATAGACATAAAAATATCGTAAACGATATTAGATACCATTTATTTTGCTTAGCATAACGACGCTTTGGAATACTAGACGACTCACAAACTCTAGCAATCGAATTTATTCATACAGTTTAATACAATTGCCAGATTCGTAGTTCTCATTGTGACTATAAAATGATTAATATAATATCACCGCATAGTATATAATATAAAGTGAAAAAACTAAAACCCAACTACGACAATAACCGGCGCTGAAAAAGTATAAAACAAGATTTCAGAATACTGAACTGAACAAATTTGCTAATGTAGTTGCAAGTAAATGGACACAGTAGACTCTACCAAGATGCCTTCGTTGTAAATTGACAATAATGTCATACAATACTATTCTGAAGTATGCAATATCCCACTATGTAAAGATAAATTTTCATGTTTGGAAAGGCGTAGTCACACGTTGTTGAAGTGCTACGGTAGATAGGTATATTAGGTATGTAACGTGTGACTACGCCTTTCCAAACATGAAAATTTATCTTTACATAGTGGAATATTGCATAGGTACTTCAGAATAGTATTGTATGACATTATTGTCAATTTACAACGAAGGCATCTTGGTAGAGTCTACTGTGTCCATTTACTTGCAACTACATTAGCAAATTTGTTCAGTTCAGTATTCTGAAATCTTGTTTTATACTTTTTCAGCGCCGGTTATTGTCGTAGTTGGGTTTTAGTTTTTTCACTTTATATTATTTGTACTATTTTGGTGTTAAAGTGTATTTGGGGGCATAATATCAATAAAAGTTAAACTGATGAACTAATAAAGAAGCTATGGACGAAAAGATGTGAATTATATGCAATCAGCCCATGAATACAGGTAAAGTCACGAGCAAATGCTAGTAATATATATATATTCAAAATGTACAAGGAAAGCGCTTTCAAATGATACCAAACACGGGATATTTATCTTAACTTTATTTTTTTACTTTGTATGTTTTGTCCGATAGAGGACGCCACATTAGATTTTGTGAAAAGCCATATAGCCTATAACCAGCGGACAATTGAGACGCTTCTAATGATATGTCATTTGTCAAATTCTGATAAGTAGTTTAGACGTTACGAGGGAACAGATGAACATACATACATACATACATACATACCGATGCTTTACAGCCAATAAAGGATAACCGCCACCTATAAAATTGTTCATGAGAGTGGTTTAAAGTGAAAAATATAAAAAAAAAATTCATAAAAAAAATTGTATAGACCCCAAAAAGCTGGAAATGTATACAATATAGCATTGAATTTAGTACTTATTAAATGACGTTTTTATTTTTCCATTATATAGCGCAAAATACAATTTACTGTCGCTTATCCTCAAATGGTTTTTATTTTGTAAACAGGAAAAATGGCATAAGTGTAAATACTTGAATTTTTTGCTTGAGCATAAATGACGTAATTCTCATTTAAATGTTATATACATCGAAGAAAAATGTCACAAGCAAAAGTTTTAGGGAAAAAATATAGGTAAATACTGTGTAAGGAGCTACCGAATAAAAATTAACAGTATGCAAAACTGTATAAAGTTAAATTTTTTAACGGAAATATTTTGCATAAGATACTGAAACTTGCTTTGCCCCAAATTTTGCTTTAGGGATGTAAATAATTAGAAGACATCTGGGGGCACGGCAGTGCCCCCGCCAAGTCGAGCAAAAAAAAAGCGGCACGGCCGTACCATCCTTTTCTCGAAGCAATTCGGGCCTTTTTCGATCAATATTTATCAAATCAGTCTTTATTTGACGTATTAATAGCACATAACATAAGCATCACAAAATCAAAAACAAAATAAAAAAGCATCTCCGACGAATGGCTCTTACATAGCCGAGCTCAAATTAACTTAAAAATAACAAAGGTAATTTTTTTTTTATGTCAGAGCAAGCAAAGGAGCAGGTGGGCCACCTGATGTTAAGTGGTCACCACCGCCCATAAACACTTGTAACACAAGGAGTGTTACAGGTGCTTTGCCGGCCTTTAATGTACAAATAAGCTCTTTTCTTGAAGGCCCCAATGTCGTAGTTGTTCGGGAACACCGCAGGTGGCAGATCGTTCCACAGTTTCACCGTACGCGGAAGGAAGTTACGGGTAAAGCGGACAGTGGTGGAGCGCCAACCATCCAGATGGTGCGGATGGAACTGGTTTTTACGGCGTGTGGTCCGGTGGTGGAACTGTGCGGCTGGTATAAGGTGGAACAATTCCTCAGAACACTCCCCGTGAACTCTCATCGACAATTCGAGCTGCTCGACGTTGGATGCGGTCAAGTGGAAGGAGTTGATACTGTGGGGCTCCGGCCCAGAGATGAGAACAGTACTCCATATGCGGTCGCACCTGAGCCTTGTACAGCTTGACTTGAAGTACTGTCTCGATCTACTGAGCACACCAAGTTCGAGGCTAATTTAGCTTTCGCTTCCAAATGACTGCGGAATTGAACGTCACTCGAGATTTCAACTCCGAGGATTCCGATTTTCGGCGATATACTAAGGGGAGTGCTCTTAAACCGAGGTTCTACGACAAATGGGGTCTTTTTAGCGGTAAACGCGCAAACCTGTGTCTTTAGGGGATTGAACTCGACAAGATTAAGTTCGCCCCACTCCGAGACTTCTTGGAGAGAAGACTCGACTTCAGACACAAGTTTGTTTCGACTCTCATTGAGGCTTTCCTTTGAGGTGTTTGCACGGCCGGGATAAAGAGCATCCCCCGTACTGTCGTCTACATAGCAAAGAATGTTACTGATTTGTAACAAATCATTGATATGCAGAAGGAACAGTGTAGGAGATAGCACGCAGCCTTGTGGGACACCAGCGTTCACATGAAGAGGCTTAGAGCAAGAACCGTCGATAACGACCTTAATGCTCCTCTCTTCCAGGAAGCAACTTCCAGGCAACCCAATCGCATAACCTTGCAGGGAGTCCGAAAGATGGTAATTTCGCTAGAAGTGCCTTGTGCCAGACCCGATCGAAGGCTTTCGCTACATCCAAACTTACAGCCAATGCCTCCCCTTTACTCTCAACCGCCTCCGCCCATCTGTGAGTGAGGTACACCAAAAGATCACCAGTCGAGCGACCACTACGGAAACCGTATTGCCGGTCGCTTAACAACTGGTTCTCCTCCAGATACCTCATGAGCTGGCAGTCAATAATGGATTCCATTATTTTGGAGAGTTAAGAAGTGATGGCGATCGGTCTGTAGTTAGACGGATTTGAGCGATCGCCTTTTTTAGGGATTGGGTGGACAAGAGCAGTCTTCCACGAATTCGGGACAATGCCTTTAGCGTAAGAGAGCCGAAAAAGACGCGTTACAACCGGTGCCAACTCAGGAGCACATGTCCTAAGCACAATAGGGGAGACTCCATCCGGCCCAGTCGACTTATGGATGTCAAGGGAAAAGAGAGCGATTCGAACGGCACGTTGTGTAAAGCGTATATCCGCCATTGAATGGTTGCACCGCGGGATGGTCGGCGGTGTCATTCCCCTGTCATCAAGAGTCGAGTTCCTAGCAAAGAGAGCGCCCAAGAGTTCGGCTTTCTCTTTAGCGGAATGGGCCAGAGAGTCTTCGTCCTTGTGCAAAGGTGGAAAGGATGAACAACAAAAGTAACCTTGGATGGCCTTGGCGAGGGACCAAAACGCCCTTGTTCCCGAAGGAAGTCGCGCTGGTCTATCGCCAAGTGCACCAATATAACTAGATTTTTTAAATAGAATTCAACGTTTTGTAATTTTTATGTATATTTAATTTTGTTCTGTGTAGGTATTTCTCATAAAAAACATTACAAAAATTTAAAAAAAAAGAACTGCAACTTTAACAAACAAAGTTTTCTTAACATTAATTAAGATTAATGAAATCAGTCTTCTCATCGCGAAGCCGCTTGGGCTCGTAGGTTTGGGGAAACGATACCGATAACCACCATTCCAAACTGTTTTTAGACAGATAAACGACAAATAGGATGAAAACAAATTAGCATAAACGTATTTTTCATTTCTGCTATTTTATCCTAAGCGTCAAAATTTCTTCTGTTTCGGGGGGAAAAAAAGTATAAGCGACAAACTATTGTTAAATATTTATAGGGACAAATGTAGTATCCGCCATTTAAGTGTTTAAAGACTAACCGGAAAAAAACTGCTAAACACCAAATTAAGTCTCAAAAATGTTGCCTTTCTATATCAAACGACAATTTTGTTTTTTGAAGGCACGAGCGTAAAGTACTAAATGAAATTTAACAAAAAATTACAGCGAAGCAAATTATCTTAAACGCATATTTTTTTTATACTTGCCTTCAGGCAAAATGGTTTAACGATAAAATATTAAAATTTTACAGGAAGCCCAAAAAGTATAAAGGTTGTTTGTATTGAAATATTTTTGATCAACTACCAAAATGCATTCCACACAAAAAAATCTGTCGTTTAAGACGAAGAAATTTGGCCTTAGTCTTTGATTTTACTACCGCCTAACCGACTTAAAGTTCAACCTAGAGATGTGTGAACTAGACCAAACGACGCAGAAAAAAAAAGAGCAATTCAGCGGTATATATAAGTCCGTTCTCCAAAAAATGGCGCTTATCCCTTTTTGGCTGTAAGTCATCGAATTACATACATACATACATAGCCTGTCAAAATCATAACCCTCCTTTTGCTTTGCCGTAGTCGAGTAAAAACAAAGGCGACTTTTCGGTCCCTAGGTCCCTTTGTATGCTGAAATCTTTAACTACGCAACGGATTTTGTAGTTTTTTTAATAGATAGAGTGATTCAAGAGGAAGGTTTTAGTATATAATTTATTATAGGTTTTAGACAAAGCGGGCGAAGTCGCGGGCGGTAAGCTAGTAAATAATAAAACAAAGTAATTATGACTATATAATATTTTCGCCTTTCTATATTATGTATACCTAACATGTCTTAAGATTTACACATTACATAAAACCGTATGAAAATGCCACATGAAACACGAAAATATAATTATTTACATAGGAGTTGTTTTGACGGAGAAAATGTACAGCTTATTTGTTTGTTTGTCCTTTTATTTGTGGCTTTTGGCTATTGTGGCTCGAATAATATACTGTAAATACACTTTTGCAATATTCGAAAAAGCATTACATTTCTCTTCTCAAATTTATTGGTACTAATGGTGTTTATGTGAAAGTTACGAATAATAATGTGGGAACATTGATTGAATCGTTTTAGCGTATGTTAAAAATAAAGTATATAAATTGATGGTGAGGCTAACCCACGTTTTATTTAATATCTAAACGCTTTAAGTACCTATACAATTTTCTGTACATTTTAACTTTATACTACGTATTAAGATAGAGCTTGATGTACGGGATACTTAACTAAAACCCAAAATTACTAACTCCAAAATGATAACAGTTATCTATACTACGTTCACATATATCTTTCACAATATCACAAATGGCTCTTAAATATATATCATGCTCTTTTTATTATCAAAGGAATCTTGTCTTCAGATAAATATAGTGATATTATGTTTGTCTTTTATTATTAGCTTCTACCACGACAGAGAAAACATTTTTACGTCGAATTTGTGTCAAAATGGTGTCAAATAATACAGTTTTCTTCCGCAAATCGATGTTTGTTGTATTTGTACGTGATCTTGTTATAATTGGTTAGCTTAGTATATCTATACTAATATTATAAAGCTGAGGTTTTTTTTGTTTGTTTGAACGCGCTAAACTCAGGAACTACTCTGGTCCGATTTGAAAAATTCTTTCGGTGTTAGTTAGCCCATTCATCGAGAAAAGCTATAGGCTAGATACCTATAACCTATCATATAATTTGTAGTCAAGGAAATATAAAAAAAGTAAAAACTCCATTATAATTTTTGAATTGTTTTATTCTTCAAATAAAATAAATATATAGGATAGGTAAAGTAAATAAACAAAATATTAATACTATAATATACTTTATACATTTCACACAAAGCACAGATTGTCTTAGGGTAGCTACTCACCTACCTGCCGCAGGGGCAATATCGATTACAAGACGCGGCGGTTGGAGCAATTTCGGCTGTTCTCTATATTGCCTCTGCTTGCCCATAAACACCACAATAATTAAGGAGCCAATTTTGGGTTCAAATCCAATATTTCCCCCGCTACAAGTATGTGAGTAGCCCGCATTATTAACTTTTGCAACAAACATCATAAATTAAAAACTCAATATAAAGATAGAATTATCCATGAATTCACTAACAAATCCATTGCGATCTCCTTATAAATTGAAACCAATTAAATAGTTTCAAAACTCTTGTCATCAGTATTGTTTTATAAAAGTTTCAGTCAAGAAGTATTCACAACGGCGATCGATTTTAACTATAGATTCTTAGTTTTATTTGCTTGATGCGATTGTAGTTTAGTATTTTCATACTGTTATTGTTGAAAATACTTTTTAAGGCCGACTAACGAGGAAGACTAAATATTATTTAGCTTGATCAATTACCTGACATAACTACAAATTTTAACCTTACAGTAGCCGCGTGGTCTACACGTGTAATCCAGTGATTTTCTAAAAATCTTATAGCTCCAGTTCTTTCATCCTTCGTGTACTCTTAAGTTGAATAATTGCCGCATGCACCGAAGTACGTATGCCGCGCGACCGTTAGTTTTTTTTAGTTGTGACTGTTTCATTTATTTTTAACAAATATTATATCTATCTCGGGCCTTGAGCGCGGGGACCGAATCGAGAAATTCCGTAACGAAAAAACGCTCCCCACTCCGACTTGCTCAGAGCAGTGGCGTGCCTAGGGTGTAAGGACTGGGCAAGCCCAAATTTTTCGAAGTGTTTTCTGGGTACCTATGTTCGTTATAAAACTTATAAAAAATGTGAACATACCGAATCCAATCTTCTAAATCTTCACGCGCGCCCGCAAACAGTTGAGTCAAACGTTTACCATTACAATCATATTAAAATCTATATCTATAAATTATATAAAACTGTATGACATTATATTATTATAAAATATTGTACAGATCATTTATATTCTAATTCAAAACGCCGATCTTTTGAAGGAAATATTTTATAACATCGGAATAGAAGTAGGTACTTAGGTGATTGTTTTAATTCAATTAACAGCTCTTTCTCAATGACAGTCATTGTTAATTCAGAAAGGCGTTCTTGGCCTTGTGTATTTCTTAAAATATAGGTACGTACCTACCTACCTATGAATTCGATTTAACGCTGAGAAAGCACGCTCCGTGGAAGAACTACCTACTAGCAAGAATCGTAAATACCAAAATATGTGCAAGTTTCATCAGAAGGCTTCTTCTAACCAATTCTCATTCATTAAATCGATTAATTCGTAAACATTACAATTAAAATTTGGTTTATGTGACTTAATGCACAAATCGGGAGTTGGTTTTGATGAAGAAATTTATTGTTGTTTTACAGTAAAGTTTAATGATTTTACCTTTCCCCGCTGAGCACAAAGCAAACCATCACAATTTACAATACAATCTGTGTCGCGACACTTATTTTATCACAAAATTCGAAAAACTTAACCTAAATTACACCGGTATAATCACGCGCTAAACTATACTAACAATAATATTCACGACGTTCGTTCGCGCGACGCGCAATCGTAACTATCTTCACACTGTTAAAGCCCGGCTTTGTTGGCCATAGATTTTGCTATAGAATTCTATAGATAGGTATGTAGCTACTTCAACGAAATTTCATACGTTAGAAGAGATAAGCGCAAAGCCCGGTAAAAGCCCACGAGTGCAAGCGAGAAAACTATATGTCACTCAAGAAGGACACCGCACTATTTATACAAAGTACGACCTTATTTAGATAGCAAGAAGGATGAAATTAAAAAGTTTGACTCGAATTCGACATTGTTTGTAGGTGAGTTTTCATTGAATTTCGGAGCAAATTTTGAATTGCTCGTTGCGCGCGAATATTCAAAAGTGAATTTGGGTATTTTCCTGTCTCGTAGCGAATTCCTTAGGCAAGCCGGGCTTTTCGGCTTGTATGAACGTACCGCCACTGGCTCAGAGGTGTGGCTTGAAGGCATGCTATGCATAGCTTTACCGCGGCAGTCCCCGAGTGCCACACGTCTTTTTTTTGTGTCTGGAGATACTTAGGATTCTACAGAATAACATAGGCTACTTTTTACCGCGTTGAAATGTGAAGTCTAGTTGCTTTAAGAATTTCCTTTTAATACGCAAGCGAAGCCGCGATACGAAAGCTAGCGCGTTCATTAATCCATGCATTCATCAGCAAGATAAAAGTTTACAACCCGCCTTGCTCAACGACTCCCCTGGTCCACATATTTTTGGTATCTCAACTGTTAATGTTTCAATGAGTCAGCTATTTTTTGAACCCGGCCCATTTGCATTGATTTACAAGTCAATATGTTTGCTCGGTTAATAACGCGTAATGTTGCTCTTATTTTTATTGCGTGTTTTTATTTTACCGCTTTAATACTGTAAAGGGTAAATGGTTTTTCAGGCAATCTGTGACGTTAGATTTTTATATGTGAATCTGCAATGTAATGTACCGAAATTAAAAGGCAGGACGCAATTATGTTTTTGAAGTGAAATTTCGTTAGGCGCGTCAAGAGTAAAATATCAGAGCCACGTCATGGAGTAAAGCAACGATTTTGGTATATTTGTATCTTAGCAAAAAAGTTTCACTTCACACACGCATTTTTTTTTCTAAAATATCGTTAGCTTTGTTTAAAGATACTATCTCTAACATTATAATATAAAAAAATTGCATACAATTTTTAATAAAGTGTGAAGATGCGTAGGTAACAATGGAAAAAACTAATATTGAGTACGGATTCAGCTAAACTTTAACTAGTCAAGTTTTGAAAATAAAACAGACGTCTTAATTCTGCGTGACACAGATCCGCCACTAGCACTTAACTTCGTCATCACTATGAGGACGAAATAGTACGACAAGAGAACTAAAGCCGCCAAACTGCGGCATAAATACAGCTTTGGCCGAAGGCGAGTCCCTTGCTTCGCGTTTCGGTCTCCCTTCCGGCCCTTAAGCCTCTTCCTGTGATAGGCAAAGCCGAGATTCATGATCTCTCAAGGGAAACTTAAGCATGGCTGTTTCTAAGCAAAGAATTAGACGAAATTTTATATCTTTATAATAAAAAGATCGCTTTAAAATTGAGTTTAAATTGACTACTCAGGGATAAACAAAATATTTATATTTCTCGACGGTACAAACAAACTAACAAGCATCTTTAAATCATTATTAAGCTATTGCATAGCTTCTATCGCGGGCCTTGAGCGCGGGGACCGAATCGAGAAATTCCGTAACGAAAAACCTCACGCTTCCCACTCCGACGGGCTCGGAGGCGTGGCTTGAAGGCATTCTATGCAATAGCTTTACCGCGGCAGTCCCCGACGAATGTGCCACACCGCACACGTCTTTTTTTCTTTTAGAACTCACACACAACTACATCTTAAACATTATTTACACATTATAACCTACTTAAAAACTCATAAAGCGACTCAATAAGGTGAACATGAAAAACTATAGCTAGATGTTACATTCCAACAGCTATCAAACTAAAATTTGTTATGTTAACATGTTCAAAATAACAATATAACCGTAAACGTATCAGCTATCTACTTTCACATAACTAAACAATGTTTTGAACACATCAATTGAGTGAAGATGAAAAACTGTAACTAGACGTTATTTCCAAAAGTTAGTAGATATAAATTTGTACTAGCTGTGCCGCGCGGTTTCACCTGCGTGGCTTCGCTCCTGTTGGTCTTAGCGTGACAATATATTATAACCTATAATACTCGTGGATAATGTAGCTTTCGAATGGTGAAAGAATTTTTAAAATCGGTCCAGTAGTTTATGAGCCTATTCATTACAATCAAACAAACAAACAAAGTTTTCCTCTTTATAATATTAGTCAGATTAACATTTTTAAAATACCAGTATAACTATAACCATATCTATAACCAAATCTGACGTAATAATAAAAAGGTCTGAACACATCAATTGAGTGAAAATGAAGAACTGAAGCTAGACATTCCAAGGGCTATTAAACTATTTGTTATACATATAAACATGTTCAAAATACCAGTATAACTATAACCTATCTAATCACGTAACAAAGTTCTGAACACACTTGGAATATTGTTAATCTTGATTCGTGTAACCGAATATGTAAAGGAAGTTTGGGTCAGCGTCAAGTTTGGCCTCGGCTAGCGCTTTGACTTGCAGCCTGTGTCGAAGTTTTGGGTAATCAATTGTATCCAAAGATATAGAGGTTTATCAAATAAAATGTTAAGGAAAGTTTAAAATAAAAATAATAGTGTGAGATGTCATATTTGTAGTTTGTTTTTTGTAGAATTTAATTTAATTAAACTATTAATTGAAAGTTGAACAATACCTACATTCTACAATCTACATGTTTTATACTTCAAGTTATAGTATTTTTTTTTTCATTTAATATTTCATAATTTTAACACAAATAGCTTCACTTTTACATTTTATTTTATTAGTAAAACCAACAACAGATAATTAACTAAAGGAACTTTAAACATCAATGCTAATTTATGTATCTACGCCACCAATTTTCAATTTATTCATACAACTTACTGAAGTAAATCAGCACAAACAATATTTGTTCATTTCGGGGCTCGAAAGAGATTATATAAAGCGAAAAATCTGTTACTCGGCAACACAGGATGGGGAAATACGTATTTTGCCATTAAATCATGGCGAGACAAGGTTAATGGGGTCAAAACCAGAGCCCCGGGCAGTCACGTACTCTGTGCTGTGGGCAGACTTGCGGGGAACTCAATGAATAAAGGTAAGAAAGGTAACAGTACCTTTTTTCATATTGACGTATCTATCGAGTGTAAATTAGAATACTTACAAATTGAACAGAAGCCTTTTCTTTTTTAAATCTGGTTCTTCTACTTTTTTACAACCATAATATGATTAGAAGAAGTTGGCACTGGCCTTACATTTTCAAATGCAATACAATTATTAATTTCCTCTAAAACATAATTAGTTGTCTGTTTTGTACATTCACACAAAATGTCCAGTAGAAATGTTTATTGATTAATTTGTTTTTTCTTTTCAGACAAAAAAAGATTGGATGCATTACTCTAAGAAGTAGGTAGCAACAAAACAATTCAGTAAGAAGAAAGGTAAATGTTTCTTAGCCCTGAAAAATCGCAAGTGTGGACGCAGCATTAAATAAATTTAATATATACCTAACAGTAAGTCTATTACATTGGGCATAGACCCTGTTTACTTTTCATATCATTTAATCAAATTACTTTTTTAACATAATATTGGGGTCGAGTCAATTCCTATTTATATGTAAAATATTTACGAACGTTAAAATATTTTTGGCTTCGTGATTCAAATAAATTAGTATGTTTTATATCATGAAATGTATTGTTTGAAGTTAATATTTGTTTATTTAAAATTGAAAATGTTTGTTTCTATAATCACACAATATGTATGATGATTGTAGGTTAATTTTTGAGATACATAATAGAAATTGTACGAGCATAATAGAAATTTAAAAAAGGGTAAGTTCGAGTCAGAATCGCCTTGCCACAAATAAGCTCCTTTTTTTTCTCTAATAATTGGAAATACATCTTGTATTACTATTGTGAAAGCTGCCCTCTAATTATTTTTATATGAACGTATGCCAGACGGACCGACAGACAGACAGATAGCGAACTCTGAGTAAAAGAGGCCCGTTTTATTATTTCGGTACAGAACCATAAAAAGTAAGAAAGCATTCATAAGATAGAATTCCAAGCATAACATTTAAATATTTATCTAGCACCAGGGACCAATTTCACATCCTAATAACCGCACTTTGACGTAAATTTTGATACACTTGTCATTTTGACAGACGTATCATATGGCCAGACTAATTAAAGCGATTACTACAAGCGTTGCACAGACGCTTCATTACAGGCCATTCCATTTCCGTGACCGAGTTACAGCGCACTCCAGCACTCGGCAGACCCTTTGTCACGTCTGGAGACAGGGTTTTATAAATGGGGAGACAGAAATGGCGTGCGTTGTGTCGAGGGTGTGAGAGTTTTATGAAATACTTTTTATTTTATTTAGCTGGAGGTTGTAGCACAGTTATCTATGCTAATTGTATTATAAGGCCGTAGAATTTGTTTGTTTGTTTGTTAGAACGCGTTAATCTCAAGAACTACTGGTCCGATTTGAAAAATTCTTTAGGTGTTAGATAGCCCATTTATCGAGGAAGGTTATAGGCTATATATCATCATGCTAAGACCAACAGGAGCGGAGCAATGCAGGTAAGACCGCGCGGCGCAGCTAGTAATACATGTAGGTACATAATCCGTATTTTTTAGATGAGAAGATAAGACAATTTTAATAGTATTGGCTGCTCGTGAAAAGTAGCAAAGTCTTTGAAAACTTGGATAATAGGTTGAAGACTGATAGGTCTATCTTCTTGGATCACTATAAATTTATACATGACAACACTCAAGACAAATGATAAACTTTTTATTCATAAAATAGAGATAAGAAATATAATTGTAAATTGGTAAGCTTTTGATGTATCTGATTTTGTCCATTCTAATCATAATTTTAGTAGTAAAATGTTTTTTACGTAATTATTAAAATGGATCAGGACAAATGATCTAAATTGCTATTTGTAAAGTTCAACTCGTACAAATCTAACCAATCCTATGAATAACAAAACAAAATAATAAATACACTAGATTACCAACACAAACATGTAAACAGTATTACGGGAAGGCATGTTTCGAATAAGTAAATCTGATAGAAATATTAGTCTCCATTGTCGCTAATCCCATAGGTCTGATCTGACAATGGATTTGCAGGCTTAACTGGCTGCGTGACTAGACAGCTTGTCAATGTCCAGTGTTAAATGGGATAGCAGCCGGAATATATTTGCCTATGATCTGATAACAGTTTTGTATTGAATCCTTATAATAGGTATATTATCATATCTATAATATTGTAAATGTGTCTTTGTTTGTTAGTGTTTGTTTAAAGTCGCGTCGGTTTTTGGATCTCTGATGTGAAGCATCTGAACTAGATGATGAATAGAGGATGCGATGCAATTACTGTGTATGTCATTTTTAAATGGAATGGCCTGAATATAGGTATTTGCCTATGATTTGCTAACAGTTTTGTATTGAATACTTACTGTACTTAATATAGAGTACATGAACATGAAATGAAATGTATACATAATATATTATTTAAATATAATATTATTTACATAATTTATTATAAATACATAACATATTATTTAGATTTGAGCATTTGTCATGTTTCTTATTTTAAAAATTCTGTGCCTCCAGTGAATAAGGGAATAACTCAAAAACAGCACTTTTCAGGAGAGACAAAAAACTATATATCAACACTAAATCTTTATAACTTCAAATTTTTAAGCTTGTATGGGTAAGATGTGATGTTAGACTTTAGTTTTACATATGAACAGATATTGTAACAACCCCATAAATATACTTTTTTCGTGTTTTTTTGTAGTTGTGGCCTTATGAACGAGTACTTCATGGAATAACTCAATGTATTCACATAATTTTTTTTGTTCTTTGCAATATAACGACTTATGCCCTAATGCACTATGTTCATAGTCGCATAACATGACTTATATTATTGCCAGTTTTGGTTTTATAGAAATGATGCGACTTATTATGCTTGAAATTTGTGTACTTTATGACTCAATTGAGGCCTTTTAGTGGAACAACCATGCACGTAGTTTGAAAAACGAATAAAATCAACGGATTTTTTATCGTTATTAGATATAATAAAAACAAAACAACATTTAGGTGTTTATGCATTTAGTCCTAGAAGTCCAATCTACGTAAATTTAATGTACACCGCGGCGAAATAACTTTGTCTTTTCTATATTTACCATCGAATCGCTTCGAAATCCAGAAACAACTCATTAGCCGTCGAGACCTAGCAGTACATAGTTGGCTCATCCAAGTAAATTCCGCCATTTTGTAGTAAAGAGGATGTTGTACGTCATTTTGACGTATAATTGGGCTTTTCGTAACTTTTACGATTGTTTAAAAAAATTATTTTGTGTTGATTTATTTGAATATTTTTTTCCAAGTCACGTTTTACATGATATAGTATTATATACTATATATTGAGTATAAAATAGGATCCAGAAAACTTTAACACTAGGACGAAAAACCTTCAATTTTAGTAAATGACGATTATTGTCCTCCGCTGGATTTGGACTCCAAGCAAGAGGATTGGGTGGCTGAAAATGTTGTCTGGAGAAAAACCGAATATGTCATGGTGGTTATACAATGAGGATACAAGCACTATTAAGAGATAAGAGAAGCTCGAAAACCATATTCTTGTAGGTATGTTCAGTTACCTTACAGGGAAAGTTATAGGTGGTCAGTGGCAATATTTTACGGCATGATATGGAATTTTAACAATTTCTATATCTTATAATATCAAAATAATATAGATAAATAAAGAAAAAACAATGAGCCGCAAAGATTTTATGAAAAAATTAAGCACAGATTTGAAGGTGCCTTGGATGCAAATACGACTTGAAGAGACTCTACGTGACAATATCCAAATTTTTTCAAAATATATGGTATCAGAGTATCCATAATATGTTTACGATAATGCAGGACCAAAATAGTTTCGATATTGCGGATTTTTTTCCTATAAAAAGGCAAATTACAGTGGCTAGAGAGAGAACACAATATTCATAATTGTCAAGACTGGTTATAATTTTTTTTCTATGCGTCTATAATTATAGTATTATTGTAGTTAGATTAAAAAAAAAAGATTAAAAACTAGTTATTTTTTATAAAACTTACCCAAATATAAGAAGAAAATATAAGTTTAACATTTTTGTTGGCTTTTTTTAGATGACTCAATTATCGTTCTAAGTACTTATATATAAACAAGGAGTATAATATTAGCACTTAATGTGTTAATTAAAACTGTATTTTTAATATCTATTGCAAAAAATAGTTAATTTCCATAGAAATATTATTAGTATCCCAAGTTAACTGATAAATAAAAAAAGATTGAAAAATATTATTAAGCAAAAAGGAATAGTGTCCGTTGTTTCCGTGCAGTATTCAAATGGACCAATAGTAACACGGCATTAATGCAAAACTGTCTCATGTCGTCACTTGAACCAATGACACTAAGAGTTGTTCCTTTATGCTCATGTTAGAAAAATGACACAAATGCGTTTATACTAAAATAGTGTTGGCACGGATGGAACAAAATGAATTAAGTCTTTATTCAAAAAGTATAACTACACATATGTCTTTGTGTTCGTGGGTTATTTTGACTCGAGACGAATAGTTCCTTTGCGATTGCCTAAAATGATGGATAAGGTAACTTATACCGTTTATCACACCCTACTTATACCGTTTGGGTCATTCGAAAAACTGGGTTAGGATGCAGCTAGAGATATGACCTTTTGATATGTTGTGTATTTTGACGAGCTGAATCCAATGGTGCAATAAAAACCAAAGGGAATAACTCGTCTTACTCCCTTATTCACTGGAGGCACAGAATTATGTCTTGAATATTTTTATGGGGAAAATAAATACAACTAAAATACTAGAAAAAAGTAGGTCAAATAAAAATTCGAATTCCAAAATTAAATAGAAAAAATGCCTTTCACCTTTAACGTATATTAAACGGTCGTTTAGCGAGAGCATTTGTAATTTCCCTCTTAACTCCCTTCATTTTCGAGCTAATGGAGGCAACTGACTTGGAATAAGTGATCTTGAATACATTTCTCAAAAACAATTGCGTCTTCTATAATAAGTATTAGGTACGATTAGGAAATTTTAAGGAAAATGTTACGGACATTTTTTTATATTATGATAATCTTGAGATTTAGCAATAAAAGAGATAGTTAAAAGATTTTTGAAGTGAAACTTCTTTAGGTGCGTTGGGAGTTAAATTTCAAGGTTGTGTCATGGCAATACCGTCACGTCATACTCCATGGAGTAAGGCGACGATTTTAGTATCATTGAGTCTTGTCAAAGAAGTTTCACTTCTGACACGTGAGCTCGGCACACACGCTCTAAATATTTATTACTGTCCTGAAATATTTATTTTTTAATTATAAAAATGGTCCAGGAACATTTGTCTAAATATCTATCTAAATAATAGAATCCATCTATCCGTTAATTAATGAAAATATTCAACAAATGCTAACATCGTTTCAAAGCTAATTCCCTGTTCTGTAACAGAGTTGTTCCGATGACTAATCTCATAATTCTGTATTAAACTACAAAGCAACTGGCGTGTGTTAATTAGGGCTCACAGAGGAACTATGTTATTCGGTACAAAGGTAACTATCGGGTTTTTGATATTGTTACCATAATTGGGAAAATTATTGTTTCAATGCAGATTTTGGTTTCAATGTACTTTTATCAAATACGTATTATGTGTGCGCAAGTTATTTTGCATCTGTGTAAATATGTGTCTGCGTATTATTTATAGATTTGCAGAAGAAATTTATCGATAGAATAAAATCACCTGTACCAAATACAGAACACGGGACTTGACTAAACATAGAAATACTAAACGAAATAGGTACCTAGATTAAAAAAGTAATATACCAATAATAATAAAAAGAAGAAGTTAAGCCTTAGAAGTTCATTAACAAAACTATTGATCGAAAATTGATTTGTTTTCACGAACTTACCATACAAGTTAATAACTCGACGGAGTCAAAAACAAAAAGCAATCATACCAAAAAGGTAAATATAGATGTAAATAAAAATGTATTTATTGGAGTGAT
Source organism: Colias croceus (assembly GCF_905220415.1). Classification (NCBI taxonomy): domain Eukaryota; kingdom Metazoa; phylum Arthropoda; class Insecta; order Lepidoptera; family Pieridae; genus Colias; species Colias croceus. The sequence goes on along the minus strand of NC_059541.1, from coordinate 1,695,329 downwards.
CACGTTGCTACCAGATGATTTGTAGACGATCACGTTTTTGACACTTCAGATCACGTGAGCCTGGAGTATTGTACCAAATTTAGGATCTTTTGGGTAAAAAATATACCTAAATACATTAATACTTATAGCATTGTCAACGTTATATAAGTTACTACGAATTGTTAGCTGTTAAATTATAAAATAAGTAGTAAAACGTCCCATAATTGTTCGTAGTTTTGGTAACTATAGAGATACATATTGAAATCTGCTCAATAAACAAAATTAAATAAGAGAAAAACTACTGGACTACTCGTGTTTGAGGATTTTCATACACCGTTTTGTTATTTTAACTGGCACAAGTAGAGCATACTCTTCCAGTTAAACCTTAACAATTAACATATAGATAAAAATGTTTCATAATTATATAGGTTCCTAACTCTTCTATATTAACTATATTATTAAGATCGTGTATACTTTCCAAAACGATATCATGCGCTATCCTTACTAACACTATCTTAACCAACTTGCCCTACTTGTAACAATGTCTTAAGTACAGCTAATTATAAAACAATTAGTGAATCGCGTGTGAAATGGTTTTCGAGAAATTTCGGTGTTCTAGCATTTAGCGCTGCTTCATAGTGAAAGGGAAGTGATGATATTGTTAAAAATTATGTTTTCATATTATTTTCTTGGTGTAGTTTTTACAGGTACAGCTTTATAGATTCTCGGAAAATAGAAATAAAACAAAATAAAACTGCGTAAATGGTTTGTTTCATTAATAATAGAAAATGTTACAATTTACAAATATATTCCATTGACTAGCTTTCCACCCGCGGCATCGCCCGCGCATTCAAAGAAAAACCCGCATAGGTCCCGTTCCCGTGGGATTTCCGGGATAAAACCTATCCTATGTCCCGGGGTAAAAAGTAGCCTATGTCCTTTCTAGGGTATCAAAATATCTCTATACCAAATTTCATGCAAATTGGTTCTGTAGTTAAGGCGTGATTGAGTAACAGACAGACAGACAGAGTTACTTTCGCATTTATAATATTACTAGCTTACCGCCCGCGGCTTCGCCCGCTTTGTCTAAAACCTAATAAATTATATACTAAAACCTTCCTCTTGAATCACTCTATCTATTTAAAAAAACCGCATCAAAATCCGTTGCGTAGTTTTAAAGATTTAAGCATACAAAGGGACATAGGGACAGAGAAAGCGACTTTGTTTTATACTATGTGTATGGATTTAAAATTGGATGATAATATTCTAGACGTCTACGTTGTTAACAGAAATAATGTACTTGTTGTTGAATGCCTTTTACTGATGAAATTTTTTTTCTTGATAAAGGTTAGTATATTATTATTATAAATAAAAATATTGTACCAAGCCAAAATTTAACAACTTTAACACAGCAAATGCTAATTCTGTAAATACCACCTACAGTTCTGTCAGGCTTAAAATGAAGTCAATCTAAAATTTCAGGGAATAAATTAACTATTCAAAAGCAGTAATGATAATAATACGCAATGGTACAAAATAAGGTTTATCGCAATATCACCCACACAGTTTAACCTTTCCAGGTATATATTTAGTCCCTTTGATTTGAATATACTTTATAACTACCCAACTGTCCAACAATTTTGAATTATCCAATACTATAATTACGAAAGCATGTCTGTCTGTTTCGCTTTCTCGGCTAAGCCGCAGCATTGATTCGGATAAAATTAAGAATGAAAAGAGATCTAGTTTGTTGAAAAACTAACAACTTTAATTTATACTCATCGAAACGTTTAAAAAACGGGATATTTTTTTCATAAATCAGTCACTAAACGCTTATTTAGAGGCTAAAAGTTCCTATCCCTTGGATGGGTCCACGGGAGAAACCATACGTCGCACAACTAGTGCTTTTATACAGGGTTACTTGTAAAACACCAGCAACCTCGCAGGACTAGATAGCTAACATCATAAGTAACAACATTTTGTTCTACGACTTTTGATAATTTGTTAAATTTTATTTTCATACAAAAATAAATATTCATTTAATTTTCCGTTTCATTATTATAAACTCTACGCGCATCCTAAAAATTATGTAAACAAGGAGCAAACGAGAGGAGGAAGGGGGCGTCGCGTCGTCCTTTCGATAATGAATAGAACATAGAGAGTACAATAAAAGCTTAAAAAATCATCTAAAAATAATTTATTGCGTTTTGCCAAAAGTCGTAGAACAAAATATGTTGTTACTTATGATGTTAGCTATCTTGTCCTGCGAGGTTGCTGGTGTATTACAAGTAACCCTGTATAAGGTAAGTAAACCATATAAACAGTAAGGACCAAACAGAACATACAACGTAGTATTTACACATTCTTCGAGAAAGCTCTCACCATAATATGTTATAGATATCTATAAAAAGAACAAAGATAGTATTTAAGTTTAACAGAACTTTGCCTTACTTGTATTATTAATAAAAGCATTTTACTATTGCAAAACTGAAGCATTATTCAAAGTTACTTTGATTATTCCATCAGTTATTACAAAGCCAAGTGGGCGGTCATGCATTCTCGTAACCGACAGAATACACTCGCACTCCATTCGCCATTCACTACGTAAGTAACAAAATCTTTCGCATTTGCAAGCAGTTTCAATGTTGGAGAAATTCCTGTAAAATCTTTTAAGATCCGATGAATTTTCCATCGAGGGAACGGAAACGAATCGATTGACGTACATTTCTCCTTTATTACTCCTTACTTCAGGGTTTATTTTTAATCCGAACTATCGTACGGATGGTGAATACCGTGTTTGAAAGTAATTTGTCCTTATAAAAGATGTACTTAATAATTTTATTTTTAACGGCAGAACAAAAAAGAAATATCAATGATGGTTTAGAGTTTCTTCTTTTTATTATAAGTTAATCACCTTGTGGCTCTCCATTTGCATGGGTATGGCTGAAAACACATATTATCTATTTTTTACTCAAAATTATAATGTACTTAACTATAGTTATCTGTATAACATGAATATTATATGTATACATACATATCTAAAACTCGGCAACCATACTTAAAATGTTATCCCTTTCAGTATTTCCAAAGTTACAATGTTATTATCGTATTAGAAAGTTACAGCCTGTCTTTTGTTCACAGATGTCAAGCGACAGTAGCTATAGTATAGGAGCCGATTGCAATAGTTACGTTTAAATCATATTTATCAACTAGCTTCCGCCCGCGGCTCCGTCCGCGCGGAAAAATTGACTTTTTTTTTTCTACGTATTTTTCCGGGATAGAAAGTATCCTATTTTATGCCCAGGATAATAAGGTATAATTATACCAAGTTTCATCGAAATCGAACCGTTAGTTTTCACGTGATGCCTGAACATACAGACAGACAGACAGACAAAAATTTTTTTAATCACATATTTGGGCTTGGTATCGATCCAGTAACACCCCCTGCTATTTATTTTTTTAATATTTTCAATGTACAGAATTGACCCTTCTACAGATTTATTATATGTATAGATTAACAGTTATATGAAAAACAAAGATTAGTTGTATGTGGTTCAATTGTTGGGTTCTATCATTAAATTAGCATGACTGATTTTGTTTATTCTTTAGTAAATAAATAAATAATAATAGTTCAACAGATCATAATGAACTTAAAGGTATGTTACAAATTCAATCAAATATTGAGAAGTAAAGCCTGTTTACTTTTATGATTTATTACATGTATGATAGTTAGTTCTAACCCTAGAACACTAACCTTATTTTTCGACGTTTAATACTAACCTTCGTCGTTTCGACTACGCTGTTTATTGGAGGGGATTTAAGGGTTTAATTAAAAAAATATATTTGTAGTTATGTTTTATTTTAAGCTTAATGTATTAATCTACATATAAAAATATAAAAATATTTATTTTAACATAGTTTTAATTCAAATAGTCATCAAAATGAGATCACAGTTTACACGCTTTATGAACATTCTTAATTTTTTTGAAAAATGCCGTACATATAATATATACCTCTAAATTGCTCGAAATAAACTATTAATTACAAAAATAATGTCTGGAAAATTAATTAAAAATATAATTTTGATAATAGCTTAGGATCTAAAACATTTGTGACACACATCAAGTTTGTGTTCCCCACACAACGATTTTTTGCACCTAGTGCACCTATTTTTGGTCTAGCTTTGCTATACGGAGGGACATATAGCATATATGTTTATTTTATTTTGTTATGGAGGTACATTAGCAGCATTACTTTGCTCAGTCTCATTTATAACTTTCACATTGTTTATTCCTGGCATGTTTAAAATTTATGTGATTGAGTTACGCAGAGTATCAGTAATGTCACCAGTAATTATACTTGAAAAACATTGAGGATCTAAAATATCTTGAAAAAAGCGTACAGGCCCACGTACTATATATCTATGTTCTTTGAAGGTCTTCTGCTTTGTGACCTTGACTGTTGTGATGACCATAATATGTGTTTGTCTTTCCCACGAAGAATGGTACGCGATGGTCTTATAATCAAATCGCTAGGGTCAGCTGTAGTGCTAGGTGTCTCATCTTCAATAGAACGTGGGTTGATGTATTACTACTTGCCTCATAATCTTGATCTGGAAATTGCTCTTTATTGACAGTAGAAACTTCATCATCACCCTCCGTTTCATGCCTCTTCAGCCTCAATGTGGTCTTCAGGCTCTCTCGCAGATGAATTTTCCTCATCGCTTTCAACTTCTAAAAATAACGTATGAATCGTATCTAAAAAATAAAATAATAGGCACCATTATAAAAGATAAAATAACGTAATTTTAACTTAACTAAATAGTACGAAAAGTTACGTTAATACTAACCTTCGTCGATGTGACGAGCCATGGTTGCTGGAACAGCGCGTGTGGACCTTCCACGTACAAAGCACTACCGTCCATCGCAAGCGCAACGGGTTGGCTGAGATTAGCTGAAGTCAGAAAACCATACGGTCGCGCGCGTAAAAGTTATAGCGATTTTTTTGGTGACGCGTCGTCGAATCGACGAAGGGTAGTGATCTAGGGCTAAATAAGATACATATCATCCAAGCAAGACTATACTGTATACTTACCCGTTTTAATACACTCGTCAAAAAATCAACGCAATCTTTTCATACCCGAACAGAATACAAGAGTAGGCAATTTCGCATATACGACAGTCCCCTAAAATCCACAACCAGCCCCCTGCCTACAACATTAAGGCAAGTGGCAGTTTTTACAGGCAATTAGCTTCCATTATCATGTCTTAGCAAATCATACTCGTTTCACTCTGCTCGATATAAAATTGTTCAATTACTGGGGACGTCACGGGCATCACTTTGAGCTTTTTGAATTATGTATCGACGGTGTGTCATGCGAATTATTTAGCGTTTTCTTTTAACGTTTTAGTTACGTTAAAAAATACTTATAAGGGTTATTTTTATTTACTCTTTTATAAAGCATGTAGAGGCACCTAAATGCGGTGATAGTTTAAAAACTAAGGACGATTTCCCATCATCGAATCGGTGAATATTACCATTTACCTGTATGTATATGTGTTATGTTACTTCTGTTGAAGTTTTCAACATAAGCCGAATTAAACTGTATGAAGGTAAAAACAAAAACTTAAACACGCAATCATACAAAAACCCATTGATTAAAAATAGTAACGAATATTAAACGTATGTAAACGATTTTCCATTTCACGAATGCAAATACTCATAATCCTTTTATATCCCAATAAAACAGAACAAACAGTATTCATTGGAACATGTCACGAGAATCGCGTTTCATGACAAATGCTAGTGACATTATCAGATCATCGATAAAATATCGGTTTATGAATCGTAAAGTACGCAATGTCAAACGAAATGCATCAAAGATTGTCGAGTGTTCGGTATATTTACAATTGCGAACGGTTTAAGGATAGCGGCCTGCGTAAAATGTTGTGCAAATATAAACAACGATATATTGCAAGGATGCATGATTTAAAATAAAGTCAATTTATTTTATTATTTCACATTATTTATGACATAGCCAGCTTTATATATTTCGCTGTATTTAATAATGATAATTTTTATAATTACAATTAATCTTTGTTTTCTTTCTAGGACGAGAAAACTTAAATTAAAAACAATTTAATATTTCTTAGTTTTAATCCTTAAATATACATTAATTAAAAAATTATTTTTCTTTTTTGTTTCTGTTCTCGTCCCGCCAATATGTGACCTTTTTGCTCGTTACCTTTTACCGTGGTTGCCTGGTAGAGATCACTACTTAGTGATAAGGCCGCCAAGTTAGTTGCACTCTGTTTTTAGCTGTAAGTAATTCTAAGGTTTTCCTGTTTGTATAACTAATAAAGTGTTAAATAAATAAATAAATTAATTATTAACCACTAAATTTCTGCCAGCGTGAGCTGTGTTATTTCCCGGATAAAACCTAGCCTTTGTCTTTTTCTGGGTCTTCCCCTACCTACATACCGAATTTCGTTATAATCCGTTCAGTTGTATTTTCGTGAAAGAGTAACAAACATCCACCATATTTTTCTTTAAATATACCTCATACTCATTTGTAATGTTTATTGTTGTGTGCTTGTGTGTGTAGAAATAAATACCTTCTTTCTTTCTTTCATCCATCCATGCTCATTAACTTTTGCATTTATAATAAGGATTATAAAATGAGAAGGATTAGTAGTATTTATTACTTACGCATGCTTTTCTCTCTCATTTTATTACTTACTAGCTTTCCACCCGCGGCATCACCCGCGCAGTCAAAGAAAAACCCGCATAGTTCCCGTTCCCGTGGGATTTCCGGGATAAAACCTCTCCTGTGTCCTGTCTCGGGTATCAAAATATCTCTATATCAAAGGAGAATGCCCATTTTTGGTACTGGTTTTTCTCATGCATCAAGACAACAATATATTAAAAAAAATCTCAGCAATTTAGAGGCCTTCTTACCATCGGAAAATATATTTTGAACAGGGAATGTTTTGTAAAATCTAATAAGACATGTAATTGTTTAGATCCGTTATTATAGATTTAGTGTCCATTACCGTTTACATTTTTTCTACAGGTTTTTTCTCATGCATCAAGATAAAAATAGTATTAAAAAAAATCTCGGCAATTTAGAGGCCTTCTTACTATCGGAAAATATATTTTGACCAGGGAATGTTTTGTAAAATCTAATAAGACATGTAATTGTTTAGATCCATTACCATAGATTTAGTATCCATTACTGGTTACCACGGTAACCAAGCGGTAACTATTATGACATTTACTAAATAGCTAATATTATTTTCATTGAATTACAAAAAATCAATTAACATAAAATCACTCTGTAGGGTATTGTTTATACACTGTAGGTTGTTTTAACATATATAGTGAAGTAAAATAATATAAATATATATAAAAAAATATTATTATGACATAGCTTGTAAGATAGCTTGGAAGGTAACCAGTTATTTCTTATTTGTTTCTTTCTTCGAATATGTAGTGAAAAAATTATTCAAACAACAACAACAATATGCAAACCGAATAAAAACTCTATTGGCATTTTTTAAATATATATTTAGGTTTTCTTGAAATCCGTCCCGGAAGATTTCTGCCTACCTACACTAGCCGATGAACAGATAGACTTTGTCTGAAAGCATAAGCTCTACGCATAGATTAAATATTATGTTAAACGAATAGCCTTCAGACAATAAAATACTCCCTAAATCACACATAAACCTAACTAAATCGGGTTTATTTAAGTTTTGAGGTTAATTCACATTTTTCTCAATATCTTGAAAACCCCTGTTTTTATCACAAAAAAATGTATTAGTAAAAATCTTTTGAATATCGAAGAACCCCCCAAAACCACTCTGGCATTGACGCAACACTATACTGTGGTCCATACTTTCATGGGCATTCTCCTTTCATGCAAATTGGTTCACTAGTCAAGACGGGATTGAGTAACAGACAGACAGAGTTACTTTCGCATTTATAATATTCTATAATATTATTATAATATACTAGCGGTCCGCCCCGGCTTCGCCCGTGGTACATATTAACGTTTTCTCTACATAAGAACCATCCTCGTACTTCAAGGAATATAATAAAAAAAGAATTATCGAAATCGGTTCAGCCGTTCTCGAGTTATGGAATTACAACGAAAAGTGGCATTGATTTTTATATATTAGATAGATATATATTAAGTATGGACTAGATAAGAACAACCGGAACACTTCCGAAGCATCTGTTATGAGTTTGTGTGAAGTTAGGCGAGTTCCCACAGAGATAAAGTAACTGACCTTGGTAAGGGTTGTTAGATACCATATGAAATATATGCGTGAGAATAGCTTAGTATATAGGGTAAATAATATTAGAAGTCATATGAAAAATATACTTCCGTTTTTGTAACAAAATTTATGTTTTGATAGGTCAAGAGGGAAATTTAATTTTCCCATAGAATATAATACGTACGTGAGTTTGAATCAATGGGTGTCAGAACGGATGAATGAATTATGATGAAATTTGATACAAAGATAGATTTTAGTCAAGCAACTTCATCTTGTTACCACGTGAACGTTTTCAACATACAAGAAGAGGTATAATTTGTGTTGTTGTGTAGGTAATATTTGTATGTACGGGATATCAGCAAAATATCATGTTCTGATGTTATATAGTCAAGCTCTTCTTGTACGAAAAGTATAATAAAATCTATTCCGATTAGTAACACATAACTTTGACTAACCGGTTGGCTTGGTTGGTAGTGACCCTAAATATTTGTGTGATGAACATAGATGTTTGCTCTATGTCTGGGTGTTAATTATCTGTATAAGTATTTATTTAAAATTATATATGTATGTTTATCAGCCATCTGGTTTCCATAACACAAGCGAAAGCTTAGTATGGGATCAGATCGATCGATCGATCGTGTGTGAAAATTGTCCTGAAATATTTATTATTTATTATAACCTCTTTCGTTCTTACTATTCTGATACCTACATTTATTTAGCATAACAAACACACAAGTCTCACCTCTAAAATATTGAAACAAACCCTTGTACAAGAACCAATAGTGCAATCCAACCCTAGTCTGCATTAAGATAGTTCAAGCCTTAACACGACGTACTTGCGTGACGAGGAAGGCTCTACAATGAACCGGAATCGCACGTGATTGCTTGGCGTAAGGTTTGAACTTATAGATGTGCCACGCGGTTTCACCCGCATTGCTCTGTTGGTCTTAGCGTGATGATATATAGCCTATAGACTTTCTCGATAAATGGCCTATCTAACACCGAAAGAATTTTTCAAATCGGACCAGTTCCTGAGATTAGCACGTTCAAACAAACAAACTCTTCAGCTTTATAATTTTAGTGTAGATTTACATGATTTTCTAGTTATTTGATCTGACTTAAATATTAAATGTTCATTGATCCATTTTGTACAGATCTCCGGGGTCACAGGTCTATGCATTATCATCAAAACTAAACTAAATATTCACATAAAGAAAAAGGTTTGCTTTTCTTAATAAAACGATGCGATACATTTTGTAATATTTGCTACTACGTTATGATATTATCTAGTTGAATTTAATATTGAGCTAACAAACTTTTTACAGGCAACTTTTAATAGATCATTTTCTTCAATGAGAGCTTTAGGAGAGGTATTCTTCAATCGATTGAATCTTAATAATCGCAGTTATTTAGATTAAATTTAAATTATAGATAGAAAGGTTCGAAATAGCCCTTTAATATTTTTCTTTCTGTCCCTAACGTTACATTGTATCAATATACCATATACATATAAACAGTACAGGTAGGTACAATAAAAAACGACGTGTGGCACTCGGGGACTGCCGCGGTAAAGCTATTGCATGCTATGCCTTCAAGCCACACCTCCGCCAGTCGGAGTGCGGAGCGTGAGGTTTTTTCGTTACGGAATTTCTCGTTTCGGTCCCCGCGCTCAAGGCCCGCGATAGAAGCTATGCAATAGCTTAATATTATGTTATAACTGACTATACTGGGATGATAATATTAATGCTACGACATCATTTCATTTTTCTGTAAAATTAAATGTACCTAATATGCTTTTTCCACTAAACTTACTACAGTATTAAAAAACGATGCCCTACATTATTATCCGCCACCGCTTATACCTTAAACCACAGCATACGGTGTGTTTTATGTAAAGTAACCGGCTAATTGCGCCGACTGCAGGCTGCGGTGGAAGTGCGCCTTTTCCCAAACCCTCGTGAAGCCAAGGTGTTCATTCTGTGCTACATTTGCTGATTAAAGTATTTTAGTTTTTACTACTTAATTTTATACTTACTTGCTTACGCTTTGAGATTTTTTCCTGTGTTTTAAGATGGAAATTTCATGGTGATACAGAGCTTAAGGTGTAAATATGTGAAAAAGTTTGAAATAAAATGAAACAACGTAATAAAATTATGTTTTTACTAGCTGCCTTTCTGGTTTTACCCTATATGGTTCCTATTGGTCTTAGCGTAATTTAAAGCCAATAGTTTTCCTCGATAAATGGGCTATCTAACACTGAAAGAATTTTTCAAATCGGACCAGTTCCTGATATTAGCGCATTCAAGCAAAATATAAACAAACTTTTCAACTTTGTAAAATTAGTTTATAATAAATTATATTTTCTTATTAACAATACAACGACATCTATCATCTATCCATCTATATATTTTACCACAACAATAGTGTTAAAATTACACATCCGAAAAGAATTCCGAAAACACATATTTCTGAGAACTTACACAACACTCATATCCCAAACAACAATACCGCTATGTCAAGCTATTGACCTGTACATAAAACCATTTGCACAAACACATTCTAATAAACAAGCGAATAAGTCGTGCATTATGAGGAAACAGCCAAATTCAATTTAACGGTTCACGCTAAAGGGTCAGTAAGGGATGTCCACAACAGATGTTAATTATAGGTAATCTAAGAGATCGATTCGTTGAATAAGCTTGAGATTCGAGTATTAGTTTGGAGGGTCTTTTCGGTTATACGCATTGGAATTTGTAGGTTTGGTTATATATTGGGATAAGTGGAATGTGTTATAGTGACTGTAAAAGTACGTACCTAATCTTTAATCAATAAAATTTAACAAATATTAAATTGTAGTACTAATGTAGTATAATAATAGTTTTAGAGCTCATCATCATCATCATCAATCTTTATTTTTTAAGCTATTGCATAGCTTCTATCGCGGGCCCTGAGCGCGGGGACCGAATCCAGAAATTCCGTAACGAAAAAGCCTCACGCTCCCCACTCCAATGGGCACGGAGGTGTGGCTTGAAGGCACGCTATGTAACGCTGTAACGTGTGTAAACGTAACACAATATTATGTAATCTGAATATTATTATCATTATCAAAGGTGAAATTTGTAGAGCTTCATATCTTAGGTATGACTTCATTCTGATCTCGTAAGCTGTTCTCGCTAGTCGCCGAATAAATCACCTTAGTTCTCATCCGTCTTTTATTTTTGGCCCTCAACCCAAGGCTTCATCATCTTAGAGGTGGATTGTCGTATCCGCCACACCACGGATTGCCAGACGTCACAAACAACTTTTGATTGTAGGACGTTTGATTGTAGGATATGCCGGTGTTTGATGTTTTCCTTTCCCGATTTGAGTACTGGTGAGGAAGATAATCTGTAGACAAAATAAATGAAAAATTTTAATATGTTTGCTAATTTGTCTTGAACTTGCGTCTTTTAATTAGTTACTATAGAAAAAATCGAACAACAAACAAACAATCAAATCGATCGTCTTTATAAAATATGTTTAAAAAAATATATATCTAAGCCTTTTTGTATCTAATATTAAAACCGCTGACTAAGATGAAACCCACAAAATAAAGCAAAATATTTATAAACACGAATAACTCAACCATCAGAAAAATATGATCTATCTAGCGTTTTGTGGGCGGCTTCGATAATCCCTTTAAACAAACGGGTTCAGTAGAAATATTTTTACAAATATATTTAAAAAAAATTAAACTTCGATAATATTGATACTAATTTATCTATACCGACCAAGAAGGTTCTTGATTGTTTCAGAATAAAATAACGACGGTAGACAAATAGGCCGGTCTACACAGAGCGAGCTGCCACGCGCGAAGCTGCAGTTAGTGTGGACCCGGCTATTCATTCTTTTATTTATTAATCACACCAGACGGTATTATGTTTTAAAAATCTATATATTCGTTATGGATATGAAACTGAAACCATTTTTTGTAAATTAGATCATCTTTTCTCTCATTAACAAAAAATACCTCAATCAATAACTGATTTTGTCATTAAACGAATACTTTTAAATACTTTTATTAATATCCCGCCATGATACTCATTCAATTATAAACTATTCAATTACCACCAAAGAGTTTCCTACCTAAACCGCCTATGTATACTATATTCCAGGATAATAAAAAGGATATAAGGATCTCTAAAATATTCAACACACAGGGGAAGGCAGGTGTGCGGAGTACAGTCAGCAACGGACCCGGACCAATAAAATGCACGCGCGCCAATTTTTGTGACTGACGCCGTACTGTATTTTACTTCGGATGTTTACGTCCCTTGTGACCTCCGTCAATGATGTATGGAACTAGATGTGACAATGGAATAAAAAAAAATGTTATGAATATTTATACATATATTTATTTGTAAGAGTAGTTTAGTTTAGTAATAGTTTAGTTTTAATCAAACAAATGAAATATATAAAAATCTTAATTTAGATTTTGATAAATTTATATAAGTACTAAAAGATGACATAGATTTTATCGAGGCTATCCGATAAGCAATAATCCTAAGAAAATTTATTACCAGAAGTTCAGCATTCAATATGAATCAATAAATTCTCGGTAGTCAAATTTTCATATTTCTACGAAAATAGTTCAAAAGTTAGTATAGTATTATATTCACCATTACTACTACAGATCCAAACTGTATAGTAAAATTAAGATAAAGTTTCAAAGTCACATTTTGTTGTCTATACAATTTTTAAGATAGGTCCTTGTTCAGTTATTTTCTAGATTTAAGATAGGTAATATAGTTCCCAAATAGTAGAGAAAATGATACCCGTGGCATTACCAACAACTTCGACACCATTTCTAAAATACTTTGACAAAAAGTTCACATGTTATTAAATATGGTTATATCATTCCACTTGCCACATCCAGTAGCAGTAACTCCAAACGATGTGATCGGAAAAATGAATAAAATGGAAACGTTATCCAATATCGAATTAAGCTAATGCGCTTCCACCGCACGTTAACTGTTTGTAATTAATATGCGTGGAAAAATATGGAAATTACACATTCCGACTGTAATTTGTTTAATTAAAATATATTACGGATATTCATCCTCATTTTAGGTTAGGTTTATGGTATCGCATTACGCTAATTGGCGGTCTGGCTGTTTCTTTATTATTGATTAGTTGAAATGGTCAGTGATGCTAAAATTGAATGAATCGATTGAAATATTGACTCTTGTACACAATCGATTATCGTATATGTTTACGCGATCGATAGTTATCAACTTGCCATGTATAAATTGTAAAAAATCAAGTTTTATGTAAGTGTTCTTGAGTTTAATAATTTAGCTCCTTTTGATCTACGTAAGTCTTGACGCGTAGCATTAGAAAAGCGTAGCTGATGTTTTTTCGTATTCTAAACTATCCCTATCATATTTTTTTAGTTAGTGACTATACCATAAATCTATGAAAAAATTAAAACATATCTGTACACACACAAACACCCACACACACTTACACACACCCAGACACACACACACACACACACACACACACACACACACTCACTCACATTCATCTAGATACACAAATGCACTTACGTAATAATTTAACTTACCTCTTCATTAATTTTGTTATTTTAAAGCTTTTAGTTTAGTTTGTAGACATAATATTATGATCAATATTGGGAGAAGCTTCTGGCTTCTGAGACACAGTTTAAAACTAGTTCGGGAGCCAAAGGATTCATTATTTAGACCTGTGTAATTATGTCAATAAAGAATTTTATTATTTATTTATTTATTATTTAACAATAATAAAGTCGAAGAAAATAGCGTTTTAGCTAGCAAGAAGCTTGTTAACTGACAGTTATGTGTATCGTATGTACCGAAATATACCTTGGTAATAGTGTACTGTGGTCTGTGATTGCTTAATTTATAGTGTCGTGTGAAAATTTGCTAATATACTGCTAGGTATTCCACACATCGGTATGAAGTACTCAACGACTGCTTTTTGTTCTCGCCTTACAAAGGTGTTACTGTATTCAACCGAGTCATTAACAAATACCACTTCAACTTAATTAAAATGTAACAAAAACGATCCGTACGGCACAATATTTATGCAGTGCAAAACAAAATGTGCCCACATTCCAACCGTATACTGAAGAATGTTAACATAATTGCGAACAATTATTTTTTTACAATTCCGTATTTACCGCAAATGAAGTGATTTTGCGTGACTATAAAAATTCTTTCTGAAAGAATAACGGTGCTATTTCCATATTTGAATATCAACTCTAGGTCTCCCTGTTAGGGTCTATTTTTTATTGCAGCTATTATGTATTGTTGAAATGGTGTTACTAAAAAATAGCGTTGAATAACGAACCATGGTTTTAAGTGTAAACAAGGGCGTTTTACAGTGCGTAGCTAGAAAAGTAAATGGAATATTATTTGCGTGTAATCTCGGTTGTTTTATAAAAACGAAGTCAATCTTCCTGAAAAGTTAATGGCTGTATTTCACGGAATGTTATATTTGGCTTTGCCTTGTGTACACGTTTTACTTATTTTAATGATTATTATGGAGTCATGTGTTGTATTAAATCATAAAATACCACGAAGATGTAATTCCTAGTAGTAGATAGTGCTAAGTTGCGAGAATAAAAATTATTTCCTAAAGGGCTGATTTTTCAATCCTTGGTTAAAACTTATTCATTGAATAACGTATTAAACTACCATTTCAAAAATGTATTGTAATTGTCCGTATTTGACAGTTTACAGGTGACATTTTAATATGTTCGTGTAATACTTTATTGGACGGATAAATTTTAACCAAGGATTAAAAAATCGGCTCTTAAAGTTACTCACACGAGGAATTCTTAAAAAAATTTGAACAATGCAATATTCTACTATAATATAATAGTTAGTATAAGGTAATAAAATTGATTCATGTGTACAAAGAAGCGTGCTGTAATTAAAATGCACATTTTTATTTCCCACAACACAATTAAGTGACATTTATTTCATACAAGTTTTATGTTAAATTGTTGAAAGCGCCATTACAGCTTACATGTAAAGAAAGAAAAGGATTGCCATAAAAATTTAATAGGTTAAATCATGCAATTGGAACATTTTTTGCGATGTTAGTAACTTTTGATGCCATTAATGTAGCTTGTTAAAATTTTTAATTCAAAGTAGGCGATAAAAGTGCAAGCAAAAATGAACCTTAGTGTTTATAAGTTTAGAAAATACTAAGAGCTAATGTGCTGCACGCAATTTTTGCATAGATATGTCGTTTACGTTTAATTTATAGTTGCTATAAGTTAATTGAAAGTTCGTACGTGTCTCCTTCAAATGTTAAATATTAAGCAGAAATGTAGATTAATGTACTTATATTGTTTAAAATAAAATATAATACTTAGGACTACAATTGTAGAACGACAACGACGAAAGGGGTTATCTCAAGTTTATTTGTCATAAATAACGGAAGATCTCCTCAGCAAATCTTAAATCTGCAAAATCTCAGTTAAACCCAGTCTAAATTCTCCACCGAGTGGAATTACGACCACAAAATATAATTAAATTCCTAGAGACAGTCCTTCCCGGTACTACGTTTATTTAACAGTTGCTTAATTCCTGCTAATCTTGCAGTATGCACCTTGTAATTTGCTCTATTTAGCCGTCCTGTTCAAGGGAAATTGAACGCGTTGAATGAAGACAGCGTATATTTTTAGATGAAGTGCTCTGTCGTTTAGGGCGATTTTCGCTTGCACTGATTGCGCTGGAAGTGTCTATTTGAAATCGCTTTATTGATCAAAGAGATGCAAATTTTTCGCTATTTAGTGAGCTGTTTCTGTTACAGTTGTTGTTAAATAATGTAAAAGGTGAAACACCGGCATCCGGGCTCGTGTTTATTGATCAATAAGACTCAAATAAGCTTTGTGCATTTTTAGGTAGTTCATAATTTTTGTAGATATTTCGCAAAGTACTTATAAACCTCATTGTACGACCATTAATTATTATTTGAATTAAAACCTCATATAGAAAAACAGGATTAACTATTATAATTTGCTGTTTGCAGAGTGAAGCTTTATTTTGGTAGGTAGTATTTATTTAAATTTAGTACAATTGTTATTCAAATAATTGAAAATAGAAAACATAATACCAAAAATATCAAAGTTCATTAAAAACGCAAGATAATGCATTATAAAAAGAAATACAGTGCATCCAACCCGAGTTATCTTCAACAAATTTGTAAGTCCTAACTTTCAAGTCCATAGAAACTACTAGAATCTGTTACTAAACTTTTAAAATCTGACGAGAGCAGATTTCCCGCGAGCGCGCAATTGTTTTTTTTTTTTTTTTTTCATTTAAAACGAATTGATTAAAACTTTTTTGACGGGCCTCAAGGTAATTGGCCATCCCTCTTCTAACATGTGTTTATTGCAGATGTTTTGTGAAAAAGTTATTTCATTTTCGCTTTAATTAAGAAACGTTTAAAATAGACATTGAATTATTTTTGCTGATTGATATTAGTAACTTTTTGTTGCTTACTCCTCATTGAGAACATACATTTCTTTTAAGCTATTGCATATCTTCTATCGCGGGCATTGAGCGCGGGGACTGAATCGAGAAATTCCGCAACGAAAAAACCTCACGCTCCCCACTCCGACGGGCACGTAGGTGTGGCTTGAAGGCATGCTATGCAATAGCTTTACCGCAGCAGTCCCCGAGTGCCATACTTTTTGCGTTACACCTGTACTACTTTAGAGCCCTTTCTCTAATTCTCTTAGTTAATGCATTCCTTATCCCATATTGATAATTTAGGTCCGCATTCCATTTTAGAGGCTTAATGTCTGGACACGACCTCTTCAAATGTTCATAAGCGGCGACGGCGGTAAAGCTTACCATCAGATGACTCCATCCAGCCAATGATGTCATAATATTTTTTTTATTATCATAACACTGAATCATAGAATTCCAATACTCGCCGTGTACAAATCTGAACTAAACAAATTACTCCTAATCCATGCATAACTCCAATCGGGCAAACGCAATATTTAGTCAAAGTCCCATTACACATAGCTATATTATAACATGAGTAACAAGGAAACAGGAACTCGCTCAAGGCTACGTTTTAGAATTGAAGTCCCAACAAATTTACAAACTCCTATTCAGGTTTAACTTTATGAGTTATAGATAGCAAACTTTCTGGTCTAACGCTTTCGAAATGATGGAACTGGATTTACGTGGAAAGTTAACATTTAATCTACTCAGATGTAGTCATTGTTAAAAAAAATAAAAATCACTATCAAAAGTTGTAGTCAGAGTTGATAAAGGTGATGTACAAGACGAAGTACGATGTAATGAAGTAGTTCCTGAGATTAGAGCGTTCAAACCAACAAACAAACTTTTCAGCTTTATAATATTAGTAAAGATGAATCAATTAAGTAAAAAGTTTCAAAACCCATAACATGCCATTATTCATTTCACGACAACCTAAAATTTCAACATCAAACCCTTCAAAACACTCAGAAACAACCAAAAATCTATTATTAATCAGCAGGAGCCCGAACCTACAATATTAACAAAGCGATAACAATAGTCACTGCTGAATTAATATTAATTAATCAAATAGCACCCTATTATTGTCTCGCAAATAGTGATAAATTCAGATGAACACATAACACGAATAGTGGCATAATTGGTAACGGTAGTTCATACGAGTCGTGTAATACCCGCTAATTTTCAATGTGCCGCAAACTAATTTGCATAATTAATTCACTCACACACTTGCAATGTGAAATATTAAAATTGCGGTCCGGTCCCTTCATTTAAATTTCTAAATCGCTTGAAAGGATTACGTGGAACCCAATTCTGATGTTTTGTTTCGAATCTTGTGTGCTTTTGTATGTTCTTAATGTTGTTTGCTGACTTTTATTGTGAACATATACATAGCTTTTTATACTTGAAGGTTTTATTGCTGTATGAAAATGGCTCATAATGTTCCATTAGGATTCTTTTAGCAAAACCTTTTAAAGCTATATTAATAACTAGCGGTCCGCCCCGGCTTCGCCCGTGGTACATATTTCGCAATAAAAAGTAGCCTATGTTCTTTCTCAGGGTCTAAAGATTGTCTATGCCAAATTTCATCAAAATCGGTCCAGTAGTTTATGAGCCTATTCGTAACAATCATACCAACAAACAAACAAGCAAAGTTTTCCTCTTTATAATATTAGTGTAGATGAAATAACTTTATGAAGACATTTGTACGTAAAGAAGTACAAAAGAACTACTAACCTACTTTGGTAAAATTGGTACACGATGTTCTATAACAGAATACTATAAATATTCTCTATATGAGCACAATTAGTTATATGAACGATTGGTATACCATAGTTGTATCAATATTTATATATTTCTCGTCCTACTATAAATAAATTTCCTTAAAATATTTAGACACTTTTCACTGTCTATCCTTAAAAAGCCTCACGTACTGTTATTATTACTATTTTATATTCATTATTACCAAGTAATGACCATTATATTTCTACAAACTTTTAAAACGATTGAGTTATTCATTCTGGGTATTAATTCAGATGAACATGAAGAACCTTGAAATTTATTCATATCTTTGTTAAAGGTTTTGTTAATATACTAACGATGTTTTCAAGTAGGTAGAAATGTTTAATACTCGACCATTCTCAATCTTATGACTTCAAACATTAAAATCTGTTACCAAGAATACTTGAATAAATAATTTCAGTTTTGGCCTATTAAGAGGCAGACCATCCTTTCCCAGAAAATAACCAGTATCAAAACATCAATATTTTGCAGGAATTGCTTTGATTGCAATTAAAGCATTTGTGCCGTCACCGAAATCTCAAATAGAATTATTTGTCTAAAGCTTTGTAATTGCACTTGCATACAAAGCTACTGCCGCTCCATTTAATATCCAAGATACATTGAGATCTAAAGCCATCGCAATTCTCTTTGAGTCTCGAGTCTCCATCGTAACACCGTTAACCTTACGCTCACTAAATAATCACGCCGACACGTGTTACTATCAAGTCACTATTAAAACAGCACTATTGTGTCTCCGTCTAAGCATTGTTCACGTTCATTAATTTCACAACTATTCCCTTTAGCAATGCCCGAGGCTTTAGTATCACGTTGTCACGGGAGTTTATTTGACATCGCCTTAATTAGTGCCGCCTTAACCGGAACGTTAGAACGCAATTAAAAACTAATTAGATTTGCGAACTCGACGGCGTTTCAGCTAAATATTATAATTTTCATGACTTTATGTAAGTAACAGCCTATTAATTACTGTGGATGGAGATTGCTTCGAAAATTTGCATGTTGAAGGGTTATGGAAGAATTGCGTGATCTGTCTGATCATTTCAATGTACGATAAAAATTGTTTTATATCGAAAATTTGTATAGGTAAATTGGATTCAAATTCAGTTCATTTTCTATGCATGATACTGCAAAATTTCAAGAATAAATACGTTTTAAACATCGTATTGGGTTACTCGATACGTATTTGTTTTTCTTTCAGTCTGACACACAAGTCCTACAGACAGAACGTAGCCATTATAACTAACAATTTAGTTCTTCAGTAGTAAAAATTGTGTATTTTACTATAGCACTCAATATTTACAATAATAAACATAATCCCTTTTGACCTTGAAACATTTTCCATGGTCAAGTGAGAACCAGTGAATTTGAAACATCAGCAATCTCTTTCAAAATTTTTTATTCACACAAATTAAGAAAAATATTATCAATCTAGCCTAGTTACTTTATTCTAACAATAAAAAGGATACTTCTCATTTGCACATCAAAACTTAATATCCCAAAATGGAATGCTGCGGCATGTAGCGTGACCACAGGAGATTAGGGCATTATGCCACGGCATTAATAGTGTCAATACTGGCACAATTCGTACTATTAGTGGTAGAGAGACCGGATCACCAGTCTCTGCTTTATCTGCTTTGATCACATTTAAGAATAATTATAGTGTTATATTATGTTTATAAGTGTTAAAAAGGAATATAAAAATTATATTTCTGAAAGGTACATATTTCACACGCACTTATTGTGTTTGTCGTTCTATAGGGTGTCCCAATAAGAACGCAAGATTTAAATTTGACATAAAACGCAGATATTTAAAAAAAATTGTGAAAACTATATTATATCGTAAAGTAGACAAGATGAGGTTATGTTTGGCACAATACATCAGGGAGATGGCCGCCGCGGCTTTGCTGGCACATACGCGATCTTTTAATGAAATTTTCAATGACCGTTTTACATAAATGCTGTGGTATTTCATTAATACAGCGTCCAATTTCGTCTTTTAAGGCTTGAGTCGTCGGCGGCTTAATTGCATAAACCATCGAATTCAAAAAAACCCCTAAATCGCATGATCTAGGTGGCCAATTATGGTCCCCAAAGCGTGAAATAACACGACCGAGAAATGACTGATGCAGCAATTGTATTGTTTCTCTGGCTGTATGAAATGTTGCGCCGTCTTGTTGAAACCACATCCCCTCCAGCATGCAAGACGCAAATCTTTCGTCAAAATTCGCTGCATAGTGGATTCGGAAGCACCAATTTTTGGAGCTCGGTGTTGAATTGAGATGGATGGAGTTTGAGCGATATCATCACGTACTGCTGCGATATTTTCGGTTGTTGTCTTTACATCACTAACAGACCCAGTTTCAGCAAATTTTTCCATTAATCTCTTTTTACTGATCGCAATTTCTTTGATCGCAATTTTCGTACTGTAGCCGCAAAACTTTCACTATTTTGGTAAAACAAATTTTGCAATGAGAATGCGTTGATCCTTCGTTTAGCGTTCCATTTTTACTAACCTTATACCTTCTACTAAAAAAAAATTACACTTGTTGATATGTCAAACAATGACACTTCGAATGGCGCCAAATTTAAATCTTGCGTTCTTGTTGGGACACCCTATATTTATTGCCGTCAAACTCCGAAAAGTCTGGATCATTTTTGACAAGAATCCTGAGCACATCTAACGAATAACTAGCTTCTTATAAGCGTTCCTTTTTACGACAATAAATGCACTGCACAAGAGAGCGTCTTATAGTATACAATAAAATATACGTACATAAGATCAATCTGTATCTTTTGCAATCTGAAAAAGCCATACAAAAAGAAAAATAAGAAGAAGAATATAAATAAAAAGAGGTGATACTACGTACACTGTAGGTACAGGTAATCCAAATCGCTCTAAATGCTGAGTGTGCGAGAAAAGTATTTAATTTATCTCACCCGCGTCAATTGTTGAACAGTCAGAACTTTGGTATAAACTGCACTTACGTAGATTTCATGGATTCAGTAAGAAAGTATTTTTATTGACTCTCCGAGTTTCGAAAGTCCTATAAGAAGGGAACCATGGAGTAGGGAAAAATACAGTGGCTAGTCATATTCAAGTTTATTTGCTTATATAAAATTAGACGTCGTAATAAACGAAGATTTTTTTATATACAAAGTAACAACTTGATAATATATTTTGGCCCTTTCAACACCAATATAATTCGTGTTTCATTTTTGCAACAAAAATCATCAATTTTCATCACTGAGATTTAAACACTGTCCATGATAAATTGCACATAAGAAATGTTCCTATTTTGGTTAAAAACAGAACTTATAATCATAAAGCATCAACTAAAACACATAAAAATTATCAATATCACGATAAATTTATTACTGGCGCTTTAGTAAAATACGTGATTTCAAAAGAAAATTAAGTTTTTTATTATTACATGTTCCATTATCCATGATTCGTTAACGTAGTTACACTACTTCGTAACAGTAAATTTAAAATGTTTCTAATTTTAATTTTACTTGGAATATTAGTGCTCTACTACTACAGTGTCAAGAATTTTTCATATTTTTCCAAACGAAATATCAAACATGATCCACCTATACCGATATTCGGAAACTATTTATCTGTCGCTTTCGCAAGATTCACAGATATCGAGATGGCAACCTATCTATATAACAAATATGATGGTGAAAAAGTCGTTGGATATTATAGAGGAACTACGCCTGAGCTCGTAGTCCGAGATCCTGAATTACTGAAACACATACTAAATTTGGATTTTCTACACTTCTACAAAAGAGGATTAGGTCGTGATCCTAAATTGGAGCCACTCTTAAGGAATTTAGTATCCTCAGAAGGAGATACATGGAAACTACTCCGCAAAGGTCTATCACCAGCATTCACGAGCAGCAAACTTAAAAACATGTTCCCAATTATAAACGAGTGTACAGATAGGATGGTGAATTTAGCAAGGAAAATGGCATTAACTGAAGAAGAGTTTGACGCCTGTAATCTAAGTGCCCGATTTACGATGGAATTGATCGGTGCACACGGATTTGGCATAGATATGAATACAATTAACAACGAACATTCACTATTCATAAATCTTCGAGAATTTATATTCATTAAATCGAAATGGCAGATATTTTTGTTTGCCATAAAGGACCTTTTCCCCAATTCTCTTATCAAAAAAGTAGTTTTAGGAAAACCACAGATAGCACAAACCTTAACTGAGATTTTGAACGGGGTTCGCAAACAAAGACAAAACGATAAAAATCCACGTCACGATTTTATTCATCTTTTGTTGGAATTAGAAAAAGAGGGAAAAATTTATAGCGACTCTTTGGAACCAGATGAAAATGGACAATTCAGAAAGATTGAACTTGACTTTGATGAGACGTACGTAATCGCTCAACTGTATGTATATTTAGCTGCTGGTTTTGAAACTGCATCTACTGCAATGAGTTATACAATGCATGAACTCGCATTTCATCCCGAAATACAAAGAGAAGTTCAAGAAGAAGTTGACCGAGTTCTCGATAAATATGATAATAAGTTATGCAGCGAGGCTATTTCTGAAATGGTATTATTAGAAATGTGTGTGAAAGAGGGCCTCAGGATATTTCCTCCTGCTGGTGCATTATTCAGAGTGTGTACAAAAAACTTTAGGATACCAGAATCAAACGTGACGATTGAAGCCGGTACAAAGTTGATAGTTCCTGTCCAGGGATTGCATATGGATCCAAAATATTTTGAAAATCCCAAGGAATTTAGGCCCAAAAGATTTTTAACCGAGGCAAAAACATGGCCTAAATACGCCTACATTCCGTTTGGAGAAGGTCCAAAAAAATGTATTGGTATGTATTTTTTTATAGGATTAAAAAATGGTGTATGCGTGATTATATTTGTTAATTAATATTATTTTTATATATTTCCCATATATAATTTATTATTACTAACTTCAATGATATTTTATATTGTTATTGTTGTAAATGTTACCTTAAATTTGTATCGATATATAACATGCCATAATTTATTTTGTAAATATCTTCTATTTCAGGAGCACGGATGGGAACAATAGAAGCTATGTGTGGATTAGCAGCGCTATTGCATAAATTCAATATAGAGCCGTCACCGTCATCAACAAAGGAACTAAAAGTGAACAGAGCGTCATTTATAGTGCAGTGCATTGATAATGGTCTCCCTATGCAATTGTCCTTTAGAAACAAGCCACTATAACCACAAATATTTAAAACCGTTCCATAGAATTAAATTTAAAAAAGCGTTTTAAAAAATCTATGCTATATCTCATATTCCTTTTCTCGGTATAAAACTAGGCCATCATTCTCAGACTAAAACTATTCCGTACAATGATGACCTATTATACTAGTAGACGCGGCGTACACCAACATCATTGCACTAAAAAACAGCGTAATTAATACATACCTACTTACTAACGCATTATCACCAATACAGTTGTTCTCTCTTTCACTCTCACGCACGAGACATAATACATGTCTCACTCATGTACTTCGTAATAACAACTGCCGATTAAAATACAAAAAGAACGTCCAGCCACGACGCTGAATGGTGCGTGACTCTAAGTGAAACTCGGGCACTTACCTGAGTTTTTTCTTGCCAAAATAGAGAGCGGGTAACGTATCTAGCTCTTTTATATATCATAGATTCCGTAGAATTAAATCATTTTAAAAAATATTAATGCCATATCCCTTATTCCTTTTCCTAGTACATAGATAGACTATCATTCTTGGACTAAAATTATTCCATAGAATTAAATCATTCAAAAAAATATTAATGCCATATCCCTTATTCCTCCTCTCGGTACATAGATAGGCTATCATTCTTAGAGTTGTGAATTTTTAAGAAACTTGGGTGAATGCTTTCAACGAGTTGAACCCTTCGCAACTCTTCTTCATTTGCATAACACGAGTAACGTCGGTAACTTTGCTTTTCTCTGACTCCCACAGAACGTCTGACTGGAATTTCAAAGGAGTGCATTAGTTGAGAAATTTTGTTATTTTATTAAGGAGTTAAGGCTCGTATGTTTTAAATAATTGATTGTCTTTATAGATAACTAGCTTACCGCCCGCGGCTTCGCCCGCTTTCACTAAAACGATTTGAGATTTAAACTATCCTATCTTTCAAGTTAGATCGAACTGCACATGGTGTGCGAATTTTAATATTTTTATTAATCGGTTAAGTGGTTTAGGAGTCCATTGAGGACAAACATTGCGACACGAGATTTATATATATTAAGATTTGTTCCTAGATAAACTGGGAATAGAGTTAACGTTTCAAAAATATAGGTAATTATAATACTTAATTTCCGAATTAAAAAGATTTTGAAATAAAGAGCTTATGAGTTTTCACGCTAATTACTTATCAACGGTGCGCTACCCATATAATTTAGTATTTAAAATTATTTCTATAACTTTGTCGATATTATCTTCATAGCAACATCAATAGTATTTTTCCATAATTTTATTGCTCCATATCAATATTCAATATATTCACTTAGTTTAAGTGTAAATAGATACACAGGTAGCAGATAGTTCAAACCAATATATTGTTCTTATGATAAGTTTGACATCGCTCACAATATTATCAAAAACTTCATCGTTCAATGCAAAAGAATGGTCATGAGTGTTACAGGTTATGCTACAAAAATAAACAAGAAAATCATTATTGCACTAGCATTTCAAAGATAACCAGTCCAGAGTCCAGACGTATCAGTTTGTTAATTGAATATACAAATACTTCATCGATCCATTGGAGTGAGACAAAAGCGTTGAAGCCACGCTCCAGCCACCTAAAGTCCGGTGATAGTGACAAGAGAGACAATGAGTCTTTCAAATTGCACCCTTTGAAAATATTCAACGGAGTATTTAGTTGTTGAAGCGTTCAAGTCTAATAGATTAGATGGATGTGCAATTGTTGAAATTGGTTGTAATTATTGGTATGGTCGTAACTTGAATAAAAGTTTGTAGATTTTGATTGTCCAATTACTTTTTTAATATTGTAGTTGAGTTCAAGAACAACAAAAAAACGCAGCAATAATAACAACAATTAAGTCGAGCGAGATATAAGACCATAAAAATCTCCTCGATCTCAGAAATCCTAAAAATACCTACGTAACTAATATGTCTTGTACGAAACTATTTACTGCGGATATCCTTTAAATTCATAATATACAAGAAAGTGCAGACATTTTTAAACTCTTTGTCTAAACCTGTATCTATTAATCAACACTATTGACAAAATTCAATACCAAATATTATATACCATAAGCTGTTAACTAATGGGGAAGATTACATACATTATGATATAATTAGTGACCTTCAGCTCGACATAGAAAACGCACTGGAACGTCTGTGGCGTATATTAAACACCAGTAGTTCCATAAAGGGGCGTACTAAAACTCCGATGCAGATAGGGCTGCTACGAAGAAATTATTATCAAAACATAACTTGTCTTAAAGCAGTCAGTAACTCAAATAGTTCGTTTACTTGAAATTGCGTTTTAATTAAATGGAATCTTTTAGTAAGCGTATTTAATTGTAAAGAATGAATAAATAAATAAATAAATAAATAAATATTATAGGACATTAATACACAAATCGACCTAGTCCCACAGTAAGCTCAATTAAGGCTTGTGTTATGGGTACTAGGCGACGATAAATATAATATTAATAAATACATATATAGATAATAACACCCAGACCCAAGAACAAATAATTGAGTTCATCACACAAATATTTGCCCTGACCGGGGATCGAACCCGGGACCGTCGGCTCAGTAGGCAGTTACTTTACCACTGCGCCGACCGCGTCGTCGAATGGAAGAGACTCATTATAATAATTATTATTTACACGTTTTTACGTTAATTATTAACGTTCAGTCTTCATTCGGAAACAAAAAGCTGGCTGCCATAATGTTGTGCAAGAAAAGTACGCTACTAGAACTTTTTGTCGTTTTTGAAAATCAGTTAAAATGTAACCAATCATTGAATTTTTCACTAATACTACGTGATGTCAATAACACCAGAAACTTATTAGCAGCAACCCTACACCCAGTATGTGATTACACGCAGTCCCACGGTTGCTTACAAATAAATCGTAACCTTTACAGTGGCAGTATAAAGCACACTATAACGGCCACTAAAACTTATCTAATGATCACGATGTTCCGAAACTGTCTCCGGAGAGTTTTACTTATAATATTTATTATATTTGTTCGTACTGAGAATATGTTGTTATAGCCCTTGGGCTCGGTTGTATGCTCTATATTTTATTAGAAACTAGAAACATTGAATTTGCATCGTCAGCGTATTCGATACCTTTTTAGAATATATAACAATATATAGATGGTTAAAATAATGTTATGCATCCAAAGAATTTGCTGTTTGATTGGATATAATTTGGCCGTTCGTTATACCGTTTAATAAAACGACTCGGCTATTAATTAAACAGCTGATAAAGATAGTTAGGCTGCATTATTGAGAAAAAATATTGTATTCTTATAATGTGCTGTTAGAGATAACTGCACTACTACTTTTTAAATGCTTCTTCAGATATCGAAGTGATTTTAAAACTCCATTAATAATTGAAGGTTCTGAATACAATATACTTTCAATTTATCACCTTGAACTGCGTATTACACCCTGTTTAAAATGAAGCGATAAGTGCATTTACCGAATAAGCAACCATTAACGGGAATAAATTTGCAATTCAACCACTTTACCGAAAAATCCCTTGCAATTATTCGAATTTAATGCTACATTTGCGAAGTTGGAACGCATTCTTTCACGTAAACACCGTATGTAAATTGCAGTAAATGGAGAATTAAGTTTTGCCATTCATTGTTGGGCTCGTTGGACGATGTAGAAAGAAAGTAAGGTCCTTCAACGATGTTAACTATGATTATCGGCATAAAATTTGATAAACTGTTATCACTAATTGTATATTGTGTGTTATTTTCAAAGTACAAATTCTTATGCATAGAGTTATCAAACAATTACTCGAAATTCATACGTTACGTAAATTTTCGGATATAATTAATAAAGCTCATAAAACCAGCAATTATAGTACTTCTGAATTTAAGATAATGTAGAAATAAACACGTTAAAATTACGTATTGGCTTTCCTTACTTAAAAATTACTGATCTAAATAACTAAAAAAGTGAAACACGAGTTAAAAATATTAAATTCAATCATAACTCCAAGCAGTTTAAAGCGAATTTTCATATAAAGTTAATTTCTGGAAAATACTGCAAACATGCTTACAGGAGGCCATTAGGGTCGAGAAATATGATTTCCTGGAGCTTCCCACATAAAGAAAACTTTAAGCCGGTATTAGATGCCGTTTCACTCGTGCGGGTAGACGCAGATTTACGGCTGTAACGAAAATGTAGAAAATAGATACATACAGTTTGAAATGGTCGGAGAATAAGCTGGGATTATTTTTAATCTCAAGATGAGATATTGTGCAGCTTGACGCGAATTTTGTTTAAAAGAAGTGTGACTGAATTTGCTATTTGCAACAATATTTTGTTACTCTTACGATGATCATCACATTAGAAATACTTAGAGAAAAAGAACTAATGTTACAGGTATTTTTAATTCGATTCAGATCTGGATTTGTTATATTATTATTTTATTTTCTGATTATCATGAGAATATGGTATTTTTCATTTGACTGTTTTTAACAAAGTTATTGCCCTATTAACCTACTTCCAAACTGTATTAAGTTTTTCCATAAACAGTAATTCTACTTACTGAATATTTTAAATATATTATTAAACTTTTTTTATTTACCGTCCGTCTAGATTTAATTAGACGTTCACTTATTCGTATTTAAACGTCCTCGCAATTACTTAGCAAGGTAGAGATCGCTAACTGTAGTGCCTTATTTATTTAGTACTAGTTCTTGTAGGATAGCATTTTAGCGTGAATATAGTAGCTGTGCTCTTTGTGAATTTACCTATTTATTTGTTTTGCTTTGACTCTTTCGCGTTGTCGACAAAATATGTTGTTTGACATTTTGAGACCAAAGGCGCGTTGTCTGATGCATCTAACGACATAACTTTTAATTGTGAATGTAGTATGTTCTTCTAAATAAGAATGGAAATTATGTAAGTAAGTAGATAAGTAAAGAAGCAATCATTGTAATTTTAATAAGGTGAGGAAACATTCTATTCAAGCAGAACAATTCGCAACTCCTACTTGAAAAAATTGAAAACATGGCATACCTATCACCTACATACTTTGAGCTTTCGAAGTTTAATTTACACATAGTTATTAAAATTGAATTTTTCCTATTTATTTGTGAATTTAGTAAACTTTACAACAAAGTTAATGAATTTGTTTCCTTTTTAACAATATATTTTTTAAATGCAATAATATCGTATACATGTACTAACTTATACGCTTTTTATATTTTATTTGTTCGTATAAACGCTGTATAATATTTTATAAGCTTCGAAATAGAAAATGATATCCAAAATAAAGGATATTCACCATTTTCCGTGGGCGTGAACAGACTCTGTCGGGGACAATTTTAATGCGTTATTATATAACGTATAAATCATTATGGTTTAAGTTATAAGCAGAAAGTAAGCAGAATTATATTATTGTCATAAAATAATAATAATCTTAAGGTAAAGCTGTCTTAATTTTTTAATAGGTTGCTAAAATGAGAACATTAATGAGGATCAAATTAAAACTTTGCTTTTAATAGCCAATTTCGTAGACATAGGTAGTTTTTTTCCAAGCGTTTTTCACATTATTTCCACAATGTCATGAAATGATACTATTGTGTAAGTACTGTTTGTTTAATGATGAATTAAAATATTTATATGATGATATAACCACTATTTGAAGATGTGTAACAGATTTTTATCTGTATACAACCATATATTTTCCAAACATTAATAAAATCTTTTTTTTATTAATATTTTCTATACAAATCGCGTTCTCTTATAACTTGTGCCTGCCATAACGTATGAGCTCGCGTGGCCCCGTCACCATTACAGTCCTTAATGTGCACGAAATGGAGGTTTTCAATTTTAAGCACTCAATTAAAACTGTAAAGAAAGCATTTACTTCGAATTGTTTAATTACTCGAGATTATGTATTGAAGTGAAACTTCTTCAGCGCGTTGAGAGTAAATTTTCAAGGTCGCGTCATGGCAATACCGTCATGTCATGGAGTAAGGCGACGATATTGGTATATTTGAATCTTGCCAAAGAAGTTTCACTTCTGACACGTGTGCTTGGCACTCACGCTTTTTTGTTCTAAGAGATGTGCATGAAACAACGGAGGTTCTCAAGATGTTGTGTTTGATGTAAGAACTATTACTGGACTGGTTAAGTTCTATTAAATGGATTATTATAAGTAAAGTCCCGCGTCCCATATAGGATTATGGGGCATTATTCAAAAATCTGTTTCACTGATGGATTTCCTTTAAAGACATGGTGATAAGCTTTCTTTATCCTGCCAGACCGACACATTTTTTCTTCGCCTCCACCAGGAATCGAACCCAGGATCCCTCGGTTCCACTCACGTGTTTACCACTCTAACAAGGAGGTGGTTTATTATAACATATTTTATTGGCAGTAGAAACTCAACATATTTTTCATAATTCGTAACGAGACGTAGGTGTGAACAGGATAATAATTTTAAATATGAAATTATTACGCCTACGTTCTATCAAATTTACTCTAATTATTTTTTTAAATTAGCCGGAACAAATACGTCATAATCTTATTCTATTTTCGGAAGAAAGAGACGCCCACTTATCATTTTATTAGCTAATTTAACTATTAGTCTGGGTATAATTTTTTTCTAAGAGTAGCCAAAATTATTTATGTTATGTTGTTATGTGTATGATTTAAACTCAGAATGATAAATAGTAACTATAAATTTATAAAGAATAGAAAAAATTCGATCACGAGGCGGGACTCAAACCCGCATACTTTCGCGCCATTCCGGGGCGGATGCCTGACCAATTCAGCCACTCGTGACCTGCCAGAGCAATTGAATTTATTCCATTCCTTCAGTTGCATTTGAATTCCATAAAACCAAAAATATCAATTTCAAATAGTAACTAGTTAATAAGTTACACGCGAAAATTACTACAAACTTAAAACCGCAAAACTTCATTCAATGATGAATGTTTGCGCTCATACAGGGAAATACATTTATTGTAAATGTCGTATAGGTATATTCGTGCACATGTTAGTCGATATTAGAATCAGTCTCTCGAAAACTTCGTTAGAGCTATCGACACGTAAAACTTGCCACTCAAACAATGTCAACACAAAAATATCTCATATGTCTTCGCTACATAGTATAAAACAAAGTCGCTTTTTCTGTCCCTATGTCCCTTTGTATGCTTAGCTTTAAAACTACGCAACGGACTCTGGTGCAGTTTTTTTTAATAGATAGAGCGATTCAAGAGGAAGGTTTTAGTACCTATATAATTTATTAGGTTTTAGACAAAGCGGGCGAAGTCACGGGCGGTAAGCTAGTTAACTATATAAGAAGGCTAGAATCTCAATTCATTGCTACAGAATATCCGCTACACTTCAAGCAAAACGCACTCATATTAGAATCAGTCTCTCGAAAACTTCGTCAGTACCAAAATACCGACACCCAAAGGCTGCCACTCACACTGTCAACTGTCGAAGCAACGCAGTGTCTGTCAACCTTACGGTGTCAACAGCTGACGGTCTGCAAAACAGCTTTCCATCATTTATTATGTTGTTTCGTTCTTGACGGACACGCTGTTTTGTCGTTTTCAAATTTGTATGGGGATTTGGATAACTTATTTTAGAGTACGTAGTTGATTTTAGTTTTATAGGAGATTTTCTAATCACTCTTGAAAGGCAGTGGTGTATGGATAACAAAATAATGAATTAAAGGTTTTCTAACCAGATCTAGAGATACGGAGTATAGAGAAATATAGTTGTTTATTTAAGAATTTGGATTAAAATATTTATTAAATTACCAGTAAGTATAATATTATATAGTACTAGAGTTCCGCCCGCGGCTTCGCCCGCGTTTGCAAAGGAAAACCCGCATAGTTCCCGTTCCCGTGGGATTTCCGGGATAAAAACTATCCTATGTGTTAATCCAAGTTACACTCTATATATGTGCTAAATTTCATTGTAATCGGTTCAGTAGTTTTTACGTGAAAGAGTAACAAACATCCATACATCCATACAAACTTTCGCATTTATAATATTAGTAGGGTGGCGTATCAACAAAGTAAATTATCAATCAAAACAATTAAAAGGAATGTTAATTTTTGATTAAAATAGTGTTAATAGAAGATCATTTTTAAAACATTTGGTATTTCTTATGTTAGAGAGTGTTAGATATCTCATATCTGTCTTATATACAACTAGTGGTCCGCCCCGGCTTCGCCCGTGTTACATATTTCACAATAAAAGGTAGCCTATGTCCTTTCTCGGGTATCAAAATATCTCCATACCAAAGGAGAATGGCAAACTCCCATAGGACTCTGGGCCTGATCGTTACACTGATGATTTATGGGTGATTAAATAGATAAAAATATACAGACTCTATGAATATAATAATTATAGATCTTTTCTATGAGATAGCAGAGATATTGGGATATTGATTAAGATCAATTTTGAATATAACGTTACTAAGGCCCTTCTGCCATTAGGTACGATACTTCTAGAATACGATACTCGCGTAGAATACTACTTAGATATTTGCTGGCTACCCGATGCTCGCATATTATGCGACTGAAAATGACTAAATTCATCATTATTATGCCTCGTTTTTGTGGACCGACGTTATAATAATAATAATAATTCATTTATTTATTGCAACAACGTCGTTATGTCGAGCAATCAGCAATTCCAGTGACGAAGAAGCTCTTGCAGTTTTTCTTTTTTATAGAAATAGAAGACGCCAACGTAAGAGTAAGAAGTACTGGATTCATCCATATATTGAAAGAAACATAAATTGTAGAGTTTTTGTAGCCGAACGAGAACTACAACATGATGATTAGATATTTTTATCTTTCTAACGAAGAGATACGCGGGAGAGTCGAGACACGATGCAAAAGCGACCGACACGGTGAGTAGTGCTATACTAGTCGCGGACGTGTAGGATTCCAGTAGCGTAGTGTGTGAGCCTACATAAAAATGTATGTGAGATACTCCGCGGCGACTAGTCTCCGAGACTTGCAGGATACTTGAATCGCCT
Source organism: Colias croceus (assembly GCF_905220415.1). Classification (NCBI taxonomy): domain Eukaryota; kingdom Metazoa; phylum Arthropoda; class Insecta; order Lepidoptera; family Pieridae; genus Colias; species Colias croceus. The sequence continues at coordinate 1,662,479 of NC_059541.1, read as the reverse complement.
ATGCGTATCGTAATGGGAGAAGGGCCTAAAACTTCACTCAAATGTCAAACAACAAACATAAACAAATCACTCATCACTGACACAATTATGATTAATAATTTGACATTTTATTAATGGCCAGCTACCTAAATAAAAATGTTATAATTATTATTGATTAAGTAAAACATGTTTTTATTTTATAGAATGATCTAAATAAATTAAGATATGTGTTAAAAATAAGTTAAGTTTTGTTTCTGATTTATAAAGCATTTGAATTCAATAAAATTAAAAATAAAATATAGACATTCATTCGCATTAATCGATATATTCGACTTTTTTACTCGTGACAACACTGACAATCTCTGCTTGATAAGACCGGTAGTCATAGAAATCTAAATAACAATGCCGGTAGTGAACACATTATCTTTTTTTTCATAGATTTGTTTTCCCATAGAATCAGAAGTAAATATTTTACCAAGAATTACTAAAAATAACATAATGAATTTTAAATATATTATGATTTCTGTAACAGTTAGGCCCAGTTTCGCCATTTTCCTTTCATGCAAATTGGTTCAGTAGTTTAGGCGTGATTGAGTAACAGACAGACAGACAGAGTTACTTTCGCATTTATAATATTAGTATGGATAACGCATATTTCACCTACAAAGAATATTCATCACTCCTTTGCTTAGCTACATTCCAAAAAACTGTAAATAAAAAATCGTCTCCAAAAAGCGCGAACTGAAAAGAACGCACAAAGTTAAATTCCATACTCAAAGGGAAATTTCCGTCAACTGTAACAGTACGTTTAAACGTTAAAAACTCTTGTACACCACTTAAATGTAGTTCTTTGGCGTAACTCCAGTACGGTCGATTGCTCTGTGCAGGTGAAACGGTCAGACATTCAAATAAGTTGATGACTGCGATTCAATTTTATTCGATTCTTTAATTGTTACCGGATAAATTGCTTGCCAATTTGATTGCGAGTGTTTCGTGTGCGAAGTTTCGTAACGTAAAAATTGAGATATTGTCTGATATGCAGATCGGAGATGATCTGAAATTATAGGATGTCTGTAATGTACTTATAGGTATGGATTGAAGAATAAAAAACTTAAAAACTATTCATAATATACCTATATGAAATGAAATGAAATGAAAATAAGTTTATTATGGACACGTAAAAAAAATATACAATAATTTAGTTAAAAAAAAGGAACTTAAAAGATATACGTATGCCATAATTAGGCCAACCACTCAGTGTGATAACACTGATTTTCAGTGGCCGCCTTAGGATGTCTTATTGACAGTAGATGTATTTCCGTTCAGACTAAGGTATCCAACAATATGCAAGTATAAATATAATTGAATCGATATATACTTTATAAATATAATAAGTAAATGAATAATATATAATATATTGTGTATTAAATTAAAATATATCTAGATAGAGAAATGGTTACGAATTAAATGCACCCCAGGGCGTTAGTTTGATCATCAAAGCTACTTGAGGAAATAATGTTAATTTACGTATAACATCAACACGAAAAATTTGATTAATTAGAAATTTTAATACTAATAGGTACAACACAAACACATAGACATGTGACCGATAATGCTTTCCCAATGACCCTTTTGAGCTGCTGAAATATAATACTTACAGAAAACTAATTTATAGACAACTAGCTTTCCACCCGCGGCTTTGCCCGCGCAGCCAAAGAAAAACCCGCATAGGTAGTTCCCGTTCCCAAGGATTTCCGGGATTGCGTCATTTTCCCGGGATAAAAAGTAGCCTATATCCTTTCTCGGGTATCAAAATATCTCCATACCAAATTTCATGAAAATTGGTTCAGTAGTTTAGTCGTGATTGAGTAACAGACAGACAGACAGAGTTACTTTCGCATTTATAATATTAATAGTATGGATAACAAACAGCGATGGGTCACCGTACTAGGAAATTAATTTCCACCCAGTATCACCTTACTTCGGAAATGAAATCACATTCCAAAAACGCCTGCTATAATATCACAAGCTGTCAACAGCATATCCGATAAATCGTGCAATATTATGTTCCCGATATTACACGGTAGGGCTTCAAGTAATCGGTGTCGATTATAAGGGCACGATCGGAAATCTGTCTAGTGGGTGTCGTTTACCCGCCATGTGCGATTCGCGATGTAAGAACATATTGTAAGGCCGTGTTTGTAGTGACATCCGACTGTAAATAGTTGTCATTTTATGGCAAAGATCTGTGATGTCAAATCAATTCGGATAAACAAATTATGTTTGTCTTGTTTTATGGATAATAAATACAATATCAAATTAAAGCATTTTAATTTTTAAGCTCCTATACACTCGTCATAAAACGTAACATTTACGTAACGTAACAAAAAAAACCTACCTACATCTAAATTTGAAATGAAAATATGGTTCATGTACCTACTACTATTACGTTAATACTTACTTTGGAAACCGTCATAACGTCCAACAATTTACAAATCGTAAATAAAAAAACCAAACATATTTGAAAGCCCTGCATCGAAGGTAATCCCCTTTAAACAGTAATCAATGACATATTACAGTTAAGCCTACATTATAACACGAAACATGTCATTTGAAGTGATATTGATAAAGAAGTTAAATAAAATAACCACTTTTATTATTATATTTACTTGGTTCATTTTATCTTTTCTCACAAGTCTTGTTTCAATCAAGTTGACTGTAACATATTTTTAACAATATAAAGTTTATCATCATTTTTTCATTACGTTTGTTACTTACTACCTTTTTATAGAATATTATTTGTTGGCGCTTAATTTCATTAAAAAATATTCCTATAAATCATCTTCTACATAAGCTAGGTTTATCTAAATAGGAATCCTAACTATCATGACAAATATAAAAAAAATCTAACAACCTCTAAGAGTCCATCTTACTACTACTACTTTGTAATTCAATAATCGATTATTTTTATTTAATTCGATGCCCTTATCCAACCCGTAAAACTATATAAAACTAACCAAATACACCAAAAATAGCCACATTACACATTCAAATAAAGAGTACTGAACAAACAGGGCTATAAAAAAGCTACCCTATGTCAAACTATAAAGAACTCTATTATTCTCGCGATAGCAGTTATAAAAGTTTTCGTACATTGAATACTTTTACGAAATTGGTTCATAATTCATTGAATAATGGCAGCACACGACGGTTCTCAGGCTTGAACGAGTGGTAATAATAGGCTCGCGAATGTCTAGGGTCAAGCCTTCATTTAATTTTAATCTGACGACAACCGCATATTATAGGCTTAAGGTCGTGTCTAACATATTATTGTGAAGAATATTTTTTACAAGTGGAATAAAAAAAACATAGTAAATACAGTGTTGTAAATCATAAGAGGCTCAGTAATATTATGTTGAAAATATATAAATAGTAAAATTTCCAGGTGTACCTATATTTAGAAAAATTCGAAACATTGAGAACTGTAGCAAACAACCCGACAGAAAAAAAATGCAAGTACAATATCTTCAAAGGAAGAAAATAATTAATTAAGAAAATTTTCAATAAATTTTTACAGTCGTAACTATCTAATATTCTTTCAGTATTTCTACATAATAATAAGAACAAAAATAGACGGTGAGTACACATATAAAGGAAAATTACTAAGAATTAACTTTCTAATTATATTATTGGCGCAACTGTATATTACCACCTTAATAATGGACTTAAATGCAAACTTCATTACTGTTTAGTATAACTTGCAATTTCCTACAAGGAAAAAGTGTTCAGTTTACGTTCATTTTACTAGAATTAAACTGACATTCAACTGTTTATTTGCTAAATACAAATTATTGTTTGTTAACCAAAATTAATTTATGAAATAACAATGTTATTTTTAGCTTTTGCAATTAAATTGACATTTTTGGCCTCCGTCAGTTCAGAATTAATAATTATTCGTACTGAAAGGGTATTTTAATTTAGTTACTTTATTTATACTTAAGTTAAATTTACAAATATTACCTTTAAATTATTGTTAGACAAGTGACAAAAATATGATTAAAATATTAAACAAAACTACAATTCAAGAATTCCCCATTAATTCCAAAGATTTTAGATTCCTATTATTAATTTAATAATAACTACTATCTTAATATCGGGTTAGAAATTTTGCAACATTAAATTTGCACTTCCAAAACATCGTACCCATAAGTAATATCATTATAATCTGATGAACAAAACGCCTACAAAGCTAATGTTGTGTCATTATGCAAACTGCCTTATCGGGACTTAGCTTGTATCGGCCCTTATTCCTGATTAAATTTGAAACCATAAAAGCCCAAGCTATCGCGTGCCCAAACAATATTCAATTAAAATACCGTATGCAAAGTAACTATTACAAGTTAACATGTATCGTAAATGGTTTTATTGGATGTTAATTTGGTTCATCATTTGACTCTAAAACTAAGTTACTTTTTCGAATTTTTATATAGATACTAGTGGTCCGCCCCGGCTTCGCCCGTGGTACCTACATGTTTAAACTATCCTATCTCTCAAGTTGGATCGAACTGCACATGGTGTGCGAATTTTATTATAATCGTTTAAGTGGTTTAGGAGTCCATTGAGGACAAACATTGTGACACGAGATTTATATATATATTAAGATTTATTAAAAATATGCTGCAGTAACATCTACTTCTAAACTTCATAAACAAGCTAGATCTAGACTAATATTATAAAGAGGAAAGGTTTGTAATTATGTATGTATGTATGGTTTTCACGCATAAATTACTGGATCGATTTTGATTAAATTTGGCACAGACAATCCTTAGACCCTGAGAAAGAACATAGACTACCTTTTATTGCGAAATATGTACCACGGGCGAAGCCGGGGCGGACCGCTAGTATGTCATATAAATAGTACTAATGTATGAATTAAATAATAGCACTGTACAATAATTAATTGCAATAAAATTCAATTCGTAATATTTTCGCGATGCCGTGGAAACTTAATTAGTTTATAGAGTATAAATAATGCTTGTATCTATTAATGTATGTAAAATGTGAAATAAAATTTTACACTAATATCCAATTTCAATTATTTAAAGTTCACTTCAAGGTTATTCATTCATATTATATTAGTTTATAAGTCACGTACTAACATTAATGGATCTCTGTCATCTAATTGTTTAAAATAAATAAATAATAAAAAAAAATTTCATGCGTTGATATTTGTATGATAAGCGGAATAAAGAAATAATCTAAATATGTTCATATTTATTTTGGTACACAGGTAGTTAATATTGTAATTTATTATTATACTTGACATTTGCGATCTTATCTATCAATACTATGGGGACGACTGTGACAACAAGGTACTGAGTATTAAAAGCATAGGTAAATTATTTTAGTAGTAAATTGTAGCATGTATATTTGAGTAGTAATAAAAATATACAAAAAAGAGTGTGTGCCGAGCACACGCGTCAGAAGTGAAACTTCTTTGGTAAGATTGAAAGATATCATAATCGCAGACGTACTGCATGACGTGACGGTATTGTAATGACGTGACCTTGAAATTTTACTCTCAACGCGCCTAAGGAAGTTTTACTTCAAAAACTTAATTGACATAATACACGGAAGAGATCATTTTTTAGTGATAAGGCCACCCTCTGCTAGTTTAGCTATAAGTTTTAGTTTTAAGTAATTTGTATAACTAGCATAGTAAAGTGTTATAAATAAATAAATACTTAAAATAAATAAATAAACATGACAAAAAAAGTTGTTTTTTATTTGTCTTTTCGAAACGGATAATTACTATATTTCATTTATTATTTATACATACGTACATAATAGGAAAGACTAGAAATAATGTTATATTAATAGAATTTTCATAGAATCCATCCACTTAACGAAATAGATCGGAAATCAGCGCTAATTTCGTTCATTACATTAACTCGTCCATTCATTTGAGCAGACAAGTCTAATGAGATAATAAGATAAATTACTGGATATCTATTCCGAATAGAGTTCAACTCTGATAGATTCCTTATTTCATGCTTTATGAGAAGGTATTTATCTTCATAGTTATCTACTAATTTATGATCAAATAATTTAAGTTCTTTTAAAGCCTATACCTAGCCTATGCCTATGCCTTATCTTACCTTTTTCCTGTACTTTGAATGCAATTCAAAAAATATACAACCTAACGATTCCACTACTATATACATTATGATTGCGGCGTGGTTAATGTTTGAAGAATGTCCTTCTATTTTATTTTTCTTCTTTAAGCGGCCAAAGGAACGTATTTCATATCAAAATTCAGTGATACAGCTATTCGATCGATTCCAGTGAAAGTCACGGTGATACATATTTTCGGAAAGTAAGTACAAAATCCCGATCTGCAGAGAAAATTAAAACTTTTTGATGACAGAGATAAAACAGATATTAGATTGAGATAATTGGAATAACAAAATCTAAGAATGCAAATATTTCCCATTTGTACAACCAAGCATGGTTTGCAAAGAAATAATATTTAAGTTCTTCTGAAATCTAATGTATTGTATAGCAAACCCCGTCACGGTGCAATAATTGTTAAACACGCAAGTCCAGTTGACACGTAGTGGAACTTTGAACTGCTGTAAAGATGTTTATGCACTAGATTTTGGTATTACACCATACGATTTGCTTATCTTACGATATTTTTTATCGTGCTCTTATTATTCAAATTATATGCGGACAAATAAATTTTCTATACATAAAGGAAGATATTTTTCGAACTAAATTGGCGTGATAAAAAGTTCGAATCATATAAAGTGAAATCGTATTATATATTTCAATATAAACTTTCCAAAGTCCTTTATATTAGAAGTGAACAATCGTTCCCTTAGTGGCCAGCCCTTGGGAGCAAGGAGCAAATACAATTCACATCTATTGATTTAACTTTGGACAAGTAAATCAGTTTCTGGTCCCTTTTGGTCACCACAAACGTTCTAAAATATTTTCTATTGTCTATCAAGTTTTAGGACATTGTATATAATAAAGAAATATAACAAGAGATAAAATCTAACCCGTTATAATAACGTTCTATAATCACGATTAAACGAATGTACAATCAAAGACGGACGGCCGCGGCGGTCATATGCAAAATATATCGAATAGTTAACTAATATCACTATAATTATAACTTCTTGACTAGGTACTTATCAAGAATAACAAATGAATTATGTCACGCAAACCATCATACCATATAGACGACCATTTTTACAACAATGTCGTGAGGTATAAACTGCCCAATACGTGTCGGGGTAGCCTATTGTAAGTTGCAAATCAGTGTTGCAATCAGAACTGGTGTGGACAGCTGTAAATTTGCTCCGAACTCGAATATTATGGTGTCGTTCTCAAAGCAGAACGCTTCGCTGTAAAGGTGATTGGTTCCGGGGGATTGGAAACTGTGGTCTATGTTATTGCTGTTAATCGTGTGGAATATTAATCTGGAATAATCTCTATTTTAAATAACGTTAGGAATAATCTATAGAAGTGATATAATGGAATGGAAGAATTTATAGAAGCAAAGACATTGGGACATAAAAATGAAAGGAAGTTAAGCACTTTTACAGATGGACTATTTTTGAAAACGATTGATATAGGAATCTTGTAATAATTTTAGTTGACATATCACCTTTTATATTTAAAAATGATAAGTATGTTAAGTAATTAGGTACCAATTTGTGAAATATTGTGATAAACTTACTTTTTATATTAACACTATCTGGATAATCTTAAATAATAATACCATCTATAGTACTAATATTATAAAGAGGTAAGGTAAGAAAAATTATGTAGTATTTATATATGTATGGTTTTCACGCATAAACTACTGGACCGATTTCAAAAATTCTTTCTTCACAATTAGAAAGCTGCATCTTCACTGAGCAACATAGGCTAGGTTTTATCCCGTAAATCCCACGGGAACTGGAACTATGCGGGTTTTTAATAACGCGGGCGAGGCCGCAGGCGGAAAGCTAGTCAGTTATAGCACATGTCAAAGCATTAATAAATTTAGAACCTTACTCCACTTACTCGCACTTATGTTACTTATTAAACATTCTTACTTTGTCACGAATACAATTGCTGACTTATCAAGAAATGCTAATTTAACCATCCGCTTTCCTTCATTCGTTATCAATCGGTTATTACAATTCTAAGGAATGCCTCTACACATTTGTTGTGCAGTAACGAGCTGTTAGCAACATTCCCAGTGAAATGTCTTGTAAGATCTTGTTCATGATCTTTGTTGTGCTCAACGTTATATTTGTTGCTAGCGAAGGTTTGTTTCCTATTATATTATCTTGTACTCTTTATATGATGAGGAAGTTATCAAACTTTGCGAAATTGCACTTTGCACGTTTTACTTACGTTGTATACTTACGTTTACTTGCGTTGGTACTTACTTTGTATGATTGAAATCTTTCTGACAGTATTTGCTGAACTACTGAACAGTGAATTCTTTGTATTTTGATATTATTTATTATAAGGTGGAATATAGTAACATTGTTTCAAATATTTCAAAGTGCAATACAGATATGAACTTATTTTTTTAAAATAGTCAGCACGAAAAATAACTTCAAAGAAAGCAAATCTTATCTAAATCACCTTTTAATTAAAACTCAAATTACCTTATTATATTATCATAATAATTGAAGAAACATATATCAATCAACGCATGATATTTTTTTTCAGACCTCTATGACAATACTAAAGAGAGTTACATAACAATTTTAACAGAAGAATACTTTAATATATTCAAAAACCTTCCTACAATCTTTGAATATTTAGCCGTAATAATGGGAAATGATCATAAAGACACAGTAAAAGATGATATTACAGAAACAAATGATAGAGAAAAACGTGATATTAAAGATGATGATGAAAATAATATAAGTGATGATGATATTCTTTCCTATGAATCATCATTTGCACCAAGATTAGGACTTACACCTGAAGAAATAGTGGAACAAATTCATAAAATTGAACATGAGTTAGAAGAATATAATAATAAATGTTCAGCAGATTGAAATAAATTTGTATGTGAAAATAACATAATAATAAATATCAAACTCAATTTAATTTACCTAATGAAACTCATCCTCAAATTTAACTTACTATGGTTTAAATGCTAGAGAAGAAGTCAGAAATTGAATGAAAAGGTACTTACTTGTTTCCATTAAGAAAATTGAATAAAATGATAACTGCTAAATTTACCTTTATTATTTTACCTATAGTAGACAAATGCCATTCTATAATTAATATTACATATTATTATTCAATAAATCGTCATCGTCATCCATACTAATATTATAAATGCGAAAGTAACTCTGTCTGTCTGTCTGTGACTCAATCACGCCTTAACTACTGAACCAATTTGCATGAGGTATAGATATATTTTGATACCCGAGAAAGGGTAGACATAGGATAGGTTTTATCCCGGAAATCCTACGGGAACGGGTTTTTCTTTGAAAACGCGGGCGAAGCCGCGGGCGGATAGCTAGTATTCTATATTTTTAAAACCACAAAATAGTCTTCCATAAAATATTGCTTATTGCATTTTTAACAACGTGAAAGATGTCGCAATTATCACATAATATGATATACCAAAGAGAGCATTATTTTATCGCCGTTAATTTATCACAAAGAAAATACTAAAGAGTTTAATCGGAATTAAAGAGATAGAAATTTGTCCGTACAGTCTCGTCAGGGTAATTTCGGACAAACGCTTTTACAATGGTAATTGGCTTTGCGCTATAATTTTTTTCACACAGGAACGAAATTGTGTTGACTTAATTAAAAATGTTCCGGCCGAACTAGCGTGGAGTCGAATTGAATTGGTTTTATATTTAAAAAAATTTAAACGAGTATCGATACAACGTATGTTTTTAGTTCCTTTATAAATATGGTTATTACCATATTTATAAAAGCAGGTAATATTATATACTAAGTATTTCTGATATAGTAAGACACTAGCATTCCACTCACGGCTTCGCCTGCGTTGTCGTAAAATTTACAAATTATAAAGTAAAACATTCCTCGAGAACCACTAAAAAATAATATGTGATCTCTGCAGCAATTTTTGAGTTTATTGCGATCAAATTGTCAGATGCGGTGGGTGCCTGTTTCATATTAAGTAGTTAAATTGTATAGAATTTATTAAAATTTCCTTCGACTGTTACCTGATTAAATAAATAAATAAATATTATAGGACATTATTACACAAATCGACCTAGTCCCACAGTAAGCTCAATTAAGGCTTGTGTTGTGGGTACTAGGCGACGATAAATATAATATTTAATAAATACATAATATATAGATAATAACACCCAGACCCAAGAACAAATAATTGAGTTCATCACACAAATATTTGCCCTGACCGGGGATCGAACCCGGGACCGTCGGCTCAGTAGGCAGTTACTTTACCACTGCGCCAACCGCGTCGTCAAATATCTTTATTTTTCAATAGTAGCTTAGGTCCTCTTAATCCTTTTTCTGCTCAATCAAGTTTCAACTGATTTGGTGTAAAAACGCAAAAAACACTCTCAGTATCGTATTATTATCATAGTATTTATATTCACCATCACACTAGTCCTCTAATCTCTATAACATCATTGACTTTACGTATAATACCGTTGAAGTCCTATTATAATTGCAATCTTCTATTGATATTGACTTAGCCAAATACGCAACAAGTGAGCCTAGCACGCACTTGTATGAGTTATATATGTTACCGGTCAAACCTGATTTCAGGACAAACTAGTTTGGCCTAGGTTAAACTATTTCTTCCTATACACGATCAGATGTCTATGCCAAAATAGTTCATCCTGAGACCTGTATAAACCAGTTTAGACTAGGCCATACTAGTTTATCCTAAAATAAGTACGCTTACACCCAGGATAGTTTAGCCTAGGCAAAACTAGTTTGTCCTGAAATCGGGTTTGGCCGGTAACATATACAATACGTTGTTATCCAAAGCGCTATTTAGTACAATAATTAGTGCTTTGCCATGCGGATTCACTGATTGTTCAGTAAATATGTGTTGGTTTATTTATGCCCGGTTCCTATATTCAACGGATCGTCATAGTATCAAAGCTACTATCCGTTTTTCTAGAACTAACTACGAGTCGTTATTACCGTTCCACAATTTTATTTCTTGACGTGCTGTCGACGGACATTCGTTGGTCATAAAAATACCGAGCCCTCTTCACTCACAGATGTGCGTTTCGTTATAAGCCAAATTGAAATTAAAATTACACAAAATTCAGGACAAAATAAGTTAAATATACAGCCGAATTATAAACTTTAAGAATAAAGTTTCTTATTAATAAAGAACTAATACTAAAGAACTATATATTTGTAGACATCTGCGTGATAATTTTCCTTCTAAACAACCTAATGCGTTACACAGAAAGCAAAAACGGAACGTTTTTCTCGCGCACGCGTGCATTGCTTGTCAGTTGTCAAATTATTGTCATTCATTGTTGATTCATTGTCAAGTTTTATAATTAAAGAATAACAATACAACGACGACTGTTTATATATTTATTAAAAATGGATATTACGCCGGTAAGTACGCCTTTATATTTCTTCTTTAAAATCGTCTGCCGCTTACTTTTTGCTTCGGACACTCTTAAGTTAAACATAGGTATTTCTGTTACAGAAATCGAAGAAGGCTATGAGTAAAGACGAGGTTGCTCAATTATAACCAGTAAGGAGACTAATGCTTCTACGAATAAATTAAAGGATGAATGTTGGTCTTCGTTGACCAACACATTTAATGCAAAAAGTGGTCAAATACCAGGAAAACTTTTTATTTTCAGCCAAAAAATTCAAACATAATAAGGATGATGGACAAATATTATGAAGAAATAATTGAAATACTGAACACACAATAATTGAAATACTGAACACACAATAACTACCTAATTAATTTTTGTATATTATTAAGCAATATATCTAGACAAACGGTAGAAAAAGAATTTGTTAGTACTAAATGTAAATCTTATGTAAAAAATGTAGGTATTTAATTCAGAGAGCCTATTACAGCGTTAAGGAATATAGTATAGAAGATGATAATCGATGGAGGGTTGTCGCGTAAGAATCACAGGACAGTTCTTTGGCATATATTATGTAGTTACATATTATTATGTAAAATTAAACTGTAATAAAGAAATAAAACTTTTATTCCATTTTATTATGTACTTTTATTTATTTTTTATTATTTACAATACAATGTTTAAGAAATTGATTTCTACATTGCAAACATAGACATATAATATATATATACTAGTGGTCCGCCCCGGCTTCGCCCTTGGTACATGTTTATGTTTTCTTTCCATAATAACCATCCTCGTACTTCAAGGAATATTATAAAAAAATAATGATCGAAATCGGTCCACCCGTTCACACGTGATGCCGTGACCAAGGGAAATAGGTCTGCCACTGATATCGATATTGTGCCTAAAGCATAGAACCTCAGCGTCAACAGTAATTGATGTTATGGAGATACCCCATGATTCCTGAAATGACAACATAAATTAGGTATGTAATAAGGTTAGACGTGTTTGGTATAATATTAATGCCTCCATTAAACTAACCTGGCTCCTTTTATTCGTACGTCTGGATAAATTTCAAGAAGTAATTGTTCAACAGATTCTTTATCAAGTCGAAATCTCAATTGAAATTCGTGAGAATCCAGGGTCGCAAAAAAATCCACTCCTTCTCTATAATATATACTCTTTCACGCCCACTATCTTCTTCCGAAATTCGATATAATATTAAACACTTCTCTATCACTATCTGAACTCCACATTTCGATATTGAAGCGGAAACAATGAAATAGTAAGAATTTAACCCAATGATATTTTATGTATAGATACGTTATATACTCACAATATATCAAAAAAAAATGCTTCATATGCAGTGTCAGGCACACACAAATACAAGTTTCATTTTACTTAATTTATTACATTGACAGACTGTATAAGAGAGATGGCTATAATAAAATGATATAAACAAAAAAGACAAAGATAGTTTGTCACTTCCGCGCAGGTGTAAGCAAAAGTCATAAGAATTCACCAATTAAATATAAATAAACAAATAGTTGCCATGGCAATTGGCATAGACTAACGACACAGAAGGTTCAATGTTATAGATGTTTCGTTTCCTGCACACGTAAACAAATGTGACAATTTCATTTACTATTTAATTATTATTATGAAGTTGTATTAAAATGAAAAAAACTTTTTTGGAGATATAACTGTATTAAGCATTTATTACTAGCTGTGGTGTTTGTTTTCGGTCATCATCATTTCACCCGATAAACACCCACTGCTGAGCATAGTCCTCCTTATAGAACTCCATACGGACCGATCTTACGCTATTCGTTTCAAGGCAGTTCCCGGAACCCGTACAAGGTCATCACTCCAACTTGTAGGATATAATAATAGTGGTGCCTAGATGAAAAAAAGTATGAAATAAAAGAAAGGATGAAGTATAAGCCTTTTTTATCTAAAACACAAATAAAATTTATGTTCAATAGCTATTTACAGAAAAGCAAATAGCATTTTTCGTCAGTAGCGATAATCTTTTCTTTAATTTAAACGTATATTCAACATCATTTTTGCAAACAAACATTTTTGCCATCACGATTTCATTGTATATAATAAATAGATATATTTGTTAATTACATGCACTGTGTGGATTTAAATATAAAAATAATCAAGTATTTACCCAAATCGAAATTAATAAAATAACCGTTCTATTTTCAATAATCGTGTCTACATGATAATCTTTGAACACAGTGTGCGCTAGCTTTGTCACACTAGTGATTGAAGCAATGTTTTATCCCTTTCATTATTTCAATACAAGTGTCAAGCAAGTGTCATTCATTAATAATTGCAAATTGTTATTTTTGCTCTAAAATTATAATATTTTAATACATTTACCTGTGATATGATATCCCTCTATCTTTCTTTATTTTACTATCGTAATTTGTGCACTTTCTGAACACACAAGAAGGCATTATTGATAATTTTAACGTTTATATCAGCATGTGCGTTCGCTGTCACAAGTCACAATCTGACTGATTCCACTGGTCCCAATTAGGACCAATTCACGGTTTACGTTTTGGTGCGTTGGTAACGTATCTACCTCTTGTTTCTATATATAATATCATTGATTTAACCGCCCGAAATCGACGGGTAACCAAAATGCTATACGAATAGTAACTTTGACAGCATAATGACGTTAAAAATATTTAATAGGAACGCGATAAACTGTCTTCTCCATACAATATGCTTACCGTTCGTTAATAGTAACCCTCCCATCCGTCAGTAGGAAGCCGTCGGTAAGTTGCTTGACGAGACGTTTTTTATAGGAACGATTTTCGCTTACGCTTGGTTAATTATACTACTATTCGTAACTAAAACGGATCGTTTTTCAAATATAGGAACCGGGCATTAATTAAAAATTCAGACAATACAGTGAATTCTTGACTTATTTAAATTGTCAGCTCAAAACGGGCCCATTGAAGTAAACATAAAATTAACTAACTAACAAAATTACCCCATTATACTACTTTAAACATTAAGTAATCCGTCATTACGGAAACGCAAATAGTTAGAGACCTGTCCGAATTATTTGAATAGAAATTAATAGTGAGGTCGGCTAATGGGCAAACAGAATTAATGCTGATAGGAATACGAAAGTTTTAATGTATTTTGTTAGTCCATATTTCACGGTAACCACCTAATAACGCGAATCTGTTTGTACTGCGTGTATCGCAACTTTCGTTTGATGGTTTATAGGGTTTTTACGAGCTTGTATATAGTTTGAAATTAGTAATTACACAGATATACACACAGAACACTCTGTTACAAATAAGTAAAGCATGATTCACGCTGCACTGTGCCGGAGCCGGGTCCTGCTAGAGCCGGGCCGTGCCGGAGCCGGGATATAAATGAAACAATAATATGAATATTACATCTTCTTATCCGCTCTTTTATAAGTAATTTTAACAACCCATAAGCGACATTTACCACCACTATTTTAACGTTAGTTAGTCAATTCCGTAAATTTAAATCATACATTTGCAGTAATTCCACTCGCACAGTCAATTCCGTGAACTCTAAAAACATTGTATAAAAAGTTCCAACATTCATTAATATTAAAGATATCGTATTATGCAACAACGTTTCAACGCCGCGCCGCGGCCGTGCCCCGTCCGGGTCCCGGCCGTGTAGCGTTATCATGCTTAAGGAAAATATGCTACAAAATAACAAAAGTTATATCTATCTGAAAACCATGAGAAATGTAACATTTTACTTTGTCATCTTTTATAATTTTGACCTAAACTATCAGTATGTGTGCCTGTAGTGAGGAAAGAAAAAATTGTAATCACGTGTCTGCAATAGGTCTATAAATATAATGAAATTGCTCTGCTAAGTTCAACAACACCTTTAACATTTTTTACAAAATTCAAAATAATATAAAAATACAAATAAGTTGAATTCAAACGTTAATTAACCTAATAATATTTACTTCAACGCTGTTTTACAAACCGTCGAGCCGAGTCTTACTGACCCGTATTTTTTGTTTCTTTTTTCTTCTTTAATATTTTTTAACTTAAACCGATTATGTCAGATAAGGGTTCATTGTTAGCCTCATTTTTTGGTATTATTCATTGCTTTTCCTTCGTGATTTATTAAAGGATTTTAATAGCTTTGATTCAAATTATAATTTATTACAGGGATACGGCAGATTTGGTTAAATAGAAATATTGTTTCAATGTTGCAAGCATTGAAATACGGAAGTACACGTAAAGCATAACTGTGTACATTTCATATTGAGTTTTGATTACAATGTGATTGAATTCGATTAAATTAATTAAAAAAATATAATTAAGCACGTCAATAGTTTTAGACACACTAATATGCTAATGTATAAGTTATGTACATACCCTTATAATAGTAGAAGTTAAAAATAATAAAAGAATAAGAAAAAATGTCATTCAATTGTATTAAACTGTTTTTATTATCACTGTAGGTTTGCCTTATATTGTTTATCTGCTGCTGGACCTCCTTCAGCTAATAATAGCTATATAATAAGACCCACAAAGGCCTTCATTAGCATTGATTTAACCCGCCCTAAGTAATTCAAAAGGTAATTTCCTGCCTTTCCTTTTCCTGAAATTCTGAATAATCTATAAATAGATTATTGAGAACTACACATATTTACCGACATTTTTTTGATGAATATTTATGTTGTTGTTTTACTTTTATCTATACTATAATATATCCATACTAATATTATAAATGCGAAAGTAACTCTGTCTGTCTGTCTGTCTGTTACTCAATCACGTCTAAACTACTGAACCAATTTGCATGAAATTTGGTATAGCGATATTTTGATACCCGAGAAAGGACATAGGCTACATTTTATTGCGAAAAATGAACAACGGGCCGGGGCGGACCACTAGTAATATTATAAAGCTGAAGAGTTTGTTTGTTTAAACGCGCTAATTTCAGAAACTACTGGTCCAATTTGAAAAATTGTTTCGGTGTTAGATAGCCCATTTATCGAGGAAAGCTTATAGGCTATCATCATCAACGAAGATATCTATGCTACTATCAGGAGCGAAGCCACGCGGGTGAAACAGCAAAGCGTAGCTAGTCCTAAATATTTTGAGCGTTTTATTTCTTTGTCTCCGATCTTAAAACTGACACGACTGCAATTAAAACTTCAGCCAAAATCGAGTTTGAAAAAAACGCGAAATTTCCGTCTTCCACATTCGGCTGTCCCGAGCGTTGTGAAATACGTTTCTCGAGGGAAATTTATTCGTGGTTGAGATCCTAAGCCTTTATAATGTGCCTTCAATGTTCCAGCCCAGAATTAGTTGGGGAATGTGAACATATTTTTGTGGCTTAGGGTATTATGTACAATATTGTTAGTGGCTGGATAAATTATGCTGTGCGCGTGTATCGTTTATACGTGTGGCTTATAATGTAATAGGTACCAATATTATAAAAGTATGTCTGATTTTTTACTTAAACTCTATTAATCTTTAAAATAATTTTACTGTTAGTTTTACCGAATTATTTATTTGTTCAAATATTATATTAGATTAGAACATAGCGATATTATATTTTTTTGTGCTCAATTAAGTACACCGATTAGGTACTCCGAGGTTTCTGAACCGATTTATTTACGTGATTCTTTTTTTGTTCGATGCGGGATGGTGTCGAATTGGTCCCATAAAAATTTTATTCGGATAGGCCCAGTAGTTTTTATTTTATGAGCATTTTTGTCTATATTTGTAAATGTTGCAAGTGCAAGTTTGTAGTCGGTTGTTTTTAACGCTATGTGACTTGTATAGATTCATAACCTTAATTTAAGAGGAATTATAGAGTTTTTACTTCTAAACCTTTTTACGATTTATATTAAGTATGCAATTTTTCCGCCAGTGTGCCATAGGTGGTATTTTATATTCCTTAGATGTTCTTACCAAAAAATGTGTAAAAAAACACATTGAATCGAGGTTTATTATTCCAAATTATTTCAACACAGATGAAGAACAAAACCAAAACGTCAAATACGTTGTTTTAACAGTTCCGCTGAACCGGTGACGGCTATCCATTCTATCAATGATTTGATTACTTTGCTACGAAAATTCTCAATATGCGGTTTTCAAAATTGAACTGCGCCTATCACGGAGAGTAGCAGATGCAGTTCAGTTTCCAATTCGCGCGAGTGTATAGGATTGGATTGGCAAAAAATAGCAGTCATTGTGTCCGGGTTGACGGGGTATGGCGAAATTGACGTTTTAACTCGTGCCCGTAGAAATACAATGCTGTAAAGGAATTGGTTGTATTATGTATATGTTGTTATGTATATATGTTGGTCATATAATTCATAATGAATTCTTATAATATCAATTTTCATCTCATGTTATTTCATTATTCCAATCTAAATAGTGCCTGGTTTCTTAACTAGACATATTGTAAAAATACCAAATCAACACTCTCCAACAACACCAGTGTTACATGCAATGTCACTGCACAGTGCAATCGTTTGAAGCTACTATTTCTAACTCATTACCATCGCTTTTGTTACAGCCACCATCTTTTGTTTCGTGTTCCATTTTACCTATATGGGAACAATACTTTTGATTTCGTGTTTGTCCCAAAAACCTGTATGCTATGTCCCAGATTGATCTAGCTGTGCTTTGACTTAGATTATTCTGGTTTTGTTTGGTTCGTACTTTCCTACTATATGTATGTTACAAAGTACCTAGTCGAGTAATCGAAAAGTATTGCAAGAATAGCATAGTAACTAACCCCGGGCTTCGCCCGCGTTTTCAAACAAAAACCCGCATAATTGGATAAAAACTATCCTATGTGTTTATCCAAATTACCCTTTATATGCGTGCTATATTTTATTGTAATCTGTTCAGTAGTATTTTCGTGAAAGAGTAACAGACACACACATACACATCCTCACAAACTTTCGCATTTATATTAGTAGGATAGGATTAAACTAGGAAAAGACCACAATATGTTATCAGATATATGTATTATGATTGTATTCATTATGCTTATAAAGATCCATATAGCAGTTTCTAAATGAGAAAATGCTAGAGTTTTTTAGGGTTCCGTACCTCAAAAAGAAAAAACGGAACCTTTATAGGATCACTTTGTTGTCCGTCTGTCCGTCCGTCCGTCCGTCTGTCAAGACCCTTTTTCTCAGGAACGCGTGGAGGTATGAAGCTGAAATTTATATCAATTACTCAAGTCTACTGTCCCTTGAAGCTGTGAAAAAATCAAACTTTTAAGCCAAAGCAATGAAAAGATACAGCCGTTTATGCCGCAAATTTTCGACACTTGCAAGGGAATCAAAACCTACAGGGTGCTTCCCGTGAACTCAGAATCTTGAAATTTGGTACGAAGCAGCGTCTTATAGCATAGATAAAGGAAAAATTACGAAAACCATAAATTTTTAGTTACATCACATAATATATTTTTTTTAAATTGTAAACCTTGCAGGTTTGTACGGAACCCTCGGTGCGCGAGTCTGACTCGCACTTGGCCGGTTTTTTTTGTATTTAGGTTTAGAGACATTTATTTCAAAGAATTAATATTGGTACTTACTATAAATACAAGTAGAAAATAAATTCAGTGTACACATGAAAAGAAAACAAAAACACATGGAATGAAAATAAAAACACAATTATTTATAAATATTTTATTCTCGACTAGAAGAATATTTCTTTGGAAATTATTGTTGATATAAATACAGTAAGGTTTTAGTTAAACTTTATGTGAATTATAATTTTATTTACAGCCCTTATGAAGTATACATAGATTATGATTTGGTTGGAAATGTTTGGCTAATAAAGATCTCACAATAAATTATACAGATATATTTACAATATATTAACAGTACTGTAGTTAGAAAACAATATATTAACAGTACAGTTAGAAAACAATATATTAACAGTACAGTTAGAAAACAATATAATATTTACTATTAATTTTCACAAACTTCGAAAATAATTTAAATGATATTTTAGCACTAAAAGGAGTTAGAATTATTATACAATACAATTGTTATGTGTAGAAAATTATATTCTTAACGAGAGAAAAAAAAATCGATGTAGGAAATATATATATTATTTCTATCTTCTAGGAGTATCTACCTAATTTTAAAATTATAAATAGCATAGGTACAATTATAATCTCCACAATACATAGAAATATTTTTAAAATTCGTTGTTTCAATCATAGTAATCATTTCCTCTATATAAATCTAAAATAATTGTACTATATTATAATTTATTCAAAACGTAATAATAATATAAAATTCCAGGTAATGCTGAAACGTTTTATCAGAAAGTGCTAAAATCCGTTGCTACCATTTCCTCTCACAATTTAAAATTAACATAATTAAACGAACTTCCGAAGAAAACTGCCGGGAACAAAGTTTATAAGAATTTAAATTAACTTCGTAATATTGTAATGAAAGCATATCTAATAGCTATGTGACTTGGAACACGTTTTACTTTTAGCGAAATTCGAATGCTTTGCATTGATATAGGTTAATCTATTTTTTAACTGACTTCAAAAAAAGAAGGAGGTTATCACTTCGGCTGGTACATTTTTTATTTTTTATTTTTGTTATTTTACTACATCACTACATTAAAACTACGCAACGGATTTTGATGCGGTTTTTTTTACTAGATACAGTGATTGCTGAGGAAGGTTTTAGTATATAATTTATTAGATTTAGACAAAGCGGGCGAAGCCACGGGCGGAGAGCTAGTAGGTACATAATATTGTGTTGTTCGATTTTTATTAATCATCATCATCATGCCCGTTTTGGTCCCATTGTTGGTCACAGGCCTTTTACCTTATTGGTATATTAAATTGCAGATTATATTGCATCTATGATCTATTAGATTATAATATCATAAAGCTGAATAGTTTGCTTGAACACACTAATCTCAGGAACTACTTGTCCGATTTGAAAAAAATATTTAATTTCTTATCACTAAGACCAATTTGAAAGAAGCAATATGGGTAAAACTACGGGGCACAACTTGATAAAATTTTTAAATTATATATATAAATTTTTAAATTATATAATAAGTCCTTGTATAAATTACAACAAACATTTAAGCCATAGAAATAAAAATAGTACAACCTTTTTCATTAAACATAAAATATTCCCGCCTTATAATAATTTAGCACAAAGAAAATATCTATAAACTAAACAACATGTATCTCAATAATTGATTTCCTTATATAAATTGTTATTTACAAAATTATATACAAATATAAACTAATTATTTACATTATAATTACTTATGTCACGTGATATTAATTAATGTAAAGTGAAATAAAATCATGACAATGATTAACGCCGGAGTACACTGCTTCATGAAACCTGAAAATAAATACAATTAATATTACTAATATAATAAAGTTTAACGGTGTGTCCCTTAAGACACATAAAACTGAAAGAATAGAATAAATTCGATTGCTCTGGCGGGTCACGAGTGGCTGAATTGGTCAGGCATCCGCCCCGGAATGGCGCGAAAGGATGCGGGTTCGAGTCCCGCCTCGTGATCGAATTTTTTCTATTCTTTATAAATTTATAAAGTTTAACTATTTAATACTGTCGAATTGAAATGCACATTTTCGTGTCGAATAGTATCAAAGTGGAAAATAAATACAAAGAGCGTGTGTTCTGAGCACATATTGTGTCAGAAGTAAAACTTCTTTGACAAGTTTAAAAATACCAAAATTCATCGCCTTATTCCATGACGTGACGGTATTGCCGTACGACCTTCAAGTTTTACTCTCAACGCGCCTGAAGAAGTTTCACTTCAAAAGATTTTAAATTACACGGAAAATCCGTATCTTGTGGGATACAAGAAACACAAACGAAGTCGCGGGAAAAGCTATATAAAACTAGTCTCTATTAAAAAGGGGTTTCTTCAAAGGATCTAGGCTTCATCGGTGTAGCAATTACTCAAGATATTTTACTTTACCCTTTACGTTGTGTGAAGAATATAGAAAATACGAAAAGATGTAAGATATTAAAAGTTGATAAAAAAACTTTGTTGCAATTATGGTTGCAATAGAGCAGGAGATAAATGCGTAATTAAAACTGTGTAATAAAATATTTTTCCTTGAGTCACCTTGCTTATAGCAAAGTCTTTAAATTAATTATAAATCTTAACTAATATTGCAAACTATAATGTCTTCATTATGAAGTTCATGAGACTATCGCTATAAAGAAGTAAAATATAAGATAAGAAACTAGAAACTTCTATATACAGAGTACTAAAAGGCCCATAGTTCATAGTATGGAAAAAAAGAAAAACTGCTGGCATTAAACAAGTATTATTTAATTTTAAATAATTACCATGATCTCTGGCTGTTCTTGAGTTTGCAGAGCCGGGAGGATCATACGTTGTTAAATGAGGATCTGGAACACGAGAAGGATAATTTATATTAGGTAGTCAATTTTATTTTATTTTAAGTATGAAATACAACAATATTTACCTTAAAAATATAATAAATAAAGATTTAGGATAATTTTTATTTTTAATGTTATCAAATGACAACTAAACGGAGTAGATAGATTTCCACGTATGGGTTCTATATTATAAGTACTAACTTATCTCAGATGTAATTAATATTGTAAAGGTTAAATTGAAGTTTTTGATAATTAAAATTAGATTGAATATCAATGAATCTTAAATGTCAATACAAATTATTACTTACTAGCTTCCGCCCGCGACTCCGTCCTTGCGGAAAAATTAAGATTTTTTTTTCTACGTATTTTTCCGGGATAAAAAGTATCCTATTTTATGCCCAGGATAATAAGGTATAATTATACCAAGTTTCATCGAAATCGAACCGTTAGTTTTCACGTGATGCCTGAACATACAGACAGACAGACAGACAGACAAAAATTTTTTTAATCACATATTTGGGCTTGGTATCGATCCAGTAACACCCCCTGCTATTTATTTTTAAAATATTTTCAATGTACAGAATTGACCCTTCTACAGATTTATTATATGTATAGATTTACTCGTATTTTATAGCATTCATCATAATATCCCTCTATCTACGAGTAAAACAATAAATTAATACATACCTCTATAAAATATATCCCGTTTCCTGCTATAATAGTTAGCGAGCGGCACCTGCATGTCGCACAATATTTCCACAGTGGGTGGTAAGTGCTGGATCTTCACCACGGCGCTGGTCAGAGCCGTGTAGCGACCCTCGATTAGGTTCAGAGAGGATTTCGCGTTTAATGGCCTGTAATTAAATTAATTTACATAGGTTTTTAAGTGAAAACTTCTTTAGAGATGAACAGAAATTATAATACTTTTATTTTTAGTAATTTTTTTTTTGGTATGGTAGCTCTGGACTGGACATCACGGTATATGTACACCAATGCGTTAATACATATATTACACAATTAATAACTTTTTAACTATACTTTTATTTCATGTTTAAGGTTAATCCAAAAGTTTCAGGGTAGTAGAAAAGAATCTATGAAACTGTATGTATAACATAGGACTCATCATCATCTCCGAAAAGTACACATTAGTACAAAATTATTAATAATGACATTTATCTATTTTAAACAAGAAAAAATAAATATTATTTATACATATATTTTTCAATGATAGTAGACAATATCTATAATACGGATCTCAATAAGGACTTATCCTCAGTTAAACACAAGGATTAGCATAGAATACCTGCCGGGCGAACAGATTCGACGTCGAGTGCCGTACAAGATGTCGGACTTAGCCAACTTGCAATCCGAATTATTTAGACTAAAACTCTGAGTTTGGGAACATACAGGAACAGGGAACATTCTGTGAGTCGAATTTATTCTGGGACGTTATGAAAGGCTATGTTTTGTTGGCTCTTTGACTATTTTGTTATAAGGTTTGTATATGCTTCGTTTTAAACACATTTTTAATTATAAGATTTTAAAAAATTTAATTTAATTTGGTGACATTTTAAAGAACTCCTTGTTCCTTAATGTGATGCAGCGTTTTTTGTCTTATTAATTGAACATGAATACAAAGATAGTTTAAAAATAGTTTACTTAATATATCTAAATAATAAAAAGTATCACTTATGTTTGTGATATTATGTTGAAACATCGATTAAAATTAACCATCTTAAATTGTAAAAGGTAATAATCAAAGCAATTGAAATTCTTCATTAATATTATAAATAATCAACGGTACTAGTTAACCCATTAGACCTGTATGTATCAAGACGAAGGAACGTACAGTGTTTCGTATTATTCGCTGCGATTTGGACTTCGCAAGTTTCCAAGATGTTGGCTGCACTAACGGCTTGTTAGAATCAATGAATATCGGCTGCGATTACGGAAGGATATACTCGAATATCCAACTGCTTGGCTTTTGGACTGGCTCTTGTGTAATCGAGCGAGTTAGAGAGCCAGTGGATGAGCTAGTGAGTGCGTGAGTTCAAACGAGGCTTCTAAGGCTCTGTGATATGAATTTCAGGATTCTAACTCAAGCTCGATTACATGATAGTCTTTGTAGCTTATGACTGTCCTAGCTATTGGAAATGTTCTACTTAGTTGAATTAGTGAGGAACTCGAAAGGTAGATCTTTTAACGTGATTTTCGTTACATCGTTCGTTAAATTCTATTGAACCTACATGAATGAGTTTAAAAAGTTCATCATAAAATAAGGTTCTTTATTCAATTACAAAGTTTTTTAATTTTAATATTAAGCTTATTGTTTGTACAAAAAAGAAAACTCGATTGCTTATAACAATATCATAGGCGAAGTGTGAAAGTGGAAAATAAATAGATTGATTTTTACTTTATTAACACGTATAACTTAAGCTTTCCAAGTAAATAAGGATATTAGTGCGAAACTTCAAGGCGCTAATTAGTGTTGCAGTAATTTTCAAGGCTTCTTAGATCTTATTACTGGGTTAATATTATGTTTGCAAGTTACCTGAGAGCGATTTGTTGCTAAATGAGCTTATGAATTAGTAAATTTTCAATTATATTTATTTCAGATGTTCGTTATTGATGATAATGTAGTGAAAAATAGAATAAAAATAAAACAATAAAGAGCAAAATGGAAGAAATAAGGAAGGAATTAATAGATACGGAGGGAGAATACGTTTAAAAGATTCACAAATTAAATGATAAACGTCTGTGAAATAGATTCTACATGCGTGGTTGCAGCAGTTTATTTTAATAAATTAAAACTGAATGTCAATGAATTAAATTCGATTTTGATTCACTAAAGCTTGTACATGAAGTACATATTTCGATAAAACAATTTATTAATATAATTATTGTTCATGACTTAATAAACCGAGTGCTTGTCCGATAATGAAAATATCACATGATGAACTACAGTATTGTTAACATTAACGTTTCCAGTGTTTCATTATATGATTATAATTTAATACTTAATGTTATGAACATGGCGTGCAATGGAAATTAAAAATTTATTGAATTATTATCTGTTTTATCGGTTGACATTATTTTTATGGGAAGATATATAGAGATGGTGATTATGAATTAGAAACAAACAAAAAAAGTGCGCGAAGTTTGATACAGAAACTTTTTCTAAACACAATACACACTTAAAATACTGTTTTGTGGTTTTGTCGTTTTATTTTTAACTAGGGGCCCGCCCCGGCTTCGCTCGTGGTACATATTTACTTCGAATCAGCCGTTCTCGAGTTTTGCGATTTAGCATTTCTATTATTTTGAATAGGACAAAAATATAATATTTAGGTACCTGTTTCCCGCCAAGATGACCAGCTCTGGTTTCGGGAAGACTCCTTCCACAGAACATATAATATTCAAGTAGCCGTCATTCAGTCTGTCCATGATCATGTCGAATCTTTTTTCTGGTACTGAAACAGAAGAAATTAAATTGTATGAGAATTTCTATATTATGTGCTATCAACTATAGGAAACCTAATATTTTGATATTATAGAAATCAAGGTTTAAATAGGAAGAGGCCTTTTAAATCGGTGATAATTTAAAATCTATAAGTTCTAACATTTCAAAGCGCTTGATTTAAGAAGTATAATTGAATAAATATATTTTATTTATAACATACTAGGTTTCCGCCCGCGGCTTCGCCCGCGCAGGTAAAGAAAAACCCGCATAGTTCCCGTTCCCGTGGGATTTCAGGGATTGCGTCATTTTCCCGGGATAAAAAGTAGCCAGGTCAAAAAGCCAGCCAGTATGTAGGGATGTCCTTTCTCGGGTATCAAAATATCTCTATACCAAATTTCATGCAAATTGGTTCAGTGAGTAACAGACAGACAGACAGAGTTACTTTCGCATTTATAATATTAGTATTATTTAATTTTGTATATTATGTAAAAAAATACTTCTCATTTATCACAAGTTATTTGACGTTTACTATAGTGATAAAATAGTCTCTTTTATTTATGTTATCGTTCAAACACCGCTTTTTACAAAACGATGTTGTCACGTCACGAATGTTGAATCGATTTACATGACATTTGCTCATTCGATCGGGAAATAATATGAGTGTAAATAGACGACAGCCATGTTAAAAATCAATACGATTATCATATAAAAGTTTGTGCTCACGCCATCACTATTTTATATGTCACTGAGCGTAATAGGTGAATGACTAGCGCGTTCATTGAATGTCGAAATTTAATTAAATGACTAGGCCAAAGGTTGATTAAAGTCACTCAATGTACAACTACATACAAGACCTTGAACGTTAAACAATCCTCTGGTCATTAAATTAAATGTCGTCATTCAATGAACACGCTAGTCATTCAATCCAATAACAGATTCAACCAGATGACTGTGACATATGGCCTGAAACTTTAAGTACTACGACAGAAAAAATAGAGGCGGGATCTGGATCTTAATCATTCGGTTGCGAGTCTGGGACTAAGTAAACTTAAGAACAAGTCTTAGATGGAATTTGTTCTAATCTTTCTATAAAAGGGTCATTCTTTGTCATAATATGTGAACGTTTGCTCATGGAAGAAACAGATCTATGTACGTTTTTATTCACTAGAACATCTGACAAGTATAAATTAAATTTTTATTTAAAACATAATTCTATAGCTATGACACTGATAGAAATTGTTAATTTAAGTACCTACTGAAATATAACAGATATAGACTAATTTTACTTAAATATTTTCCCTCCTGGAATTCTAGATTCTTAACCGACTCCACAATTCACAATTGTCGTAAATACTTATGAAATTAAACGCTTTTGAGGTGTACAGAACAAGATTGTATAACTATTGCTTTACCTCAAAGGATTGGTAGGGAAGTATTTCGGATGTCAAATGTCTGCAATTTAATCTACCTACCTTTGTTCTATATACCCACAAAATTTCGGGTCTTTTGTAACAGGATGGCGGTTCTACAGGGGTCTTAGTACGCAATGACAAAAAGAAAAATGATGATCAGAACGCTGATACCGGATACCTTAAGATACTATAACGTTTTATATTAGAGTATCAACCTTCGCACGTCCTACGCACGTTATTCGCGCGTAACTAAATCTGTATTTAATAGTAGGACGCGTGAGAGATATTATAGTAATAATATAATATCTCTAATAATAATAAGTAGTGAAAATATTATAGTATCTTCACCGTGTGTGACGCGCTTTAAGCGTTTCAATATTTAGTTCATCGTTTAGTATAGAGCATTTAGTATTAACGTTATCTGTCAATTATTGTTTAAAAGTTTTCAAACTATCATAATAATATGTGGTCAAAGCAAAGGTCAGAACTTTACAAAAGCCGTAATTGTTTGTGAAATAAGAAGTTTGGTGAACTAAATTTTAATGTTGAACAGATAACCTACCTAACTTTTCTATTGGCATTGATATAAACTTTATTTTCTGTCAATTAAACCATAGAAAACAAAAGTATGATCTTCATAAAGTTCTACAAAATATCATTTACTAGCTGCAACTCGCGGTGGTTCGGAAAAATAACAGAAAACAGTCAAATATTTTTTCAAATCGGATGCGTGGTTCCTGAAAATATCGCGATCAAGCAAACAAACTCTTCAGCTTCCTTATCACTACATAGTATAAAACGAAGTCGCTTTCTCTGTCCTATGTTCCTATATCCCTTTGTATGCTTAAATCTTTGAAAGTACGCAACGGATTTTGTTGCGGTTTTTTTAATAGATAGAGTGATTCAAGAGGGAGGTTTTAGTATATAATTTATTTAGACAAAGCGGGCGAAGCCGCGGTCGTTGAGCTAGTATTAGTATAGATTACAAACCTAGTAGAAACTACGCGATGATAATGTAAGGTTGTAATATAGATGTCGTCGAATTGCAGCTACAAACGAGCATGTTTTCTAAACAACAACGTTTGGGACACGCAAACTGTAATGGAGACCCGCAGGTGGAACGTAGATAGATAATGTTCTGGAATTTTCGATTTTACAACCGATTTTTTATTAATAGTTGCAATAACTTTTATTTTGCAATCGCTAATGTTGTTTGATTTGCATTATTTGCAACAGAATGCTCAACGTAAAGATAATACTTAAATGGGAATAAATGATGACACAGTTATTGTATTTTAGATAATAATTACGATGAATGTTTTGAATTGTAAACTATGATGTAAAATCTTTGTTACGGTTACCAATAGACTGAGTTTTCTCACTATGTCCATGAAAACCGACACTTTACTTTATACCCACTTGTGGGTATGTTCTGCTTTGCTTAACTATCAGTTAAATGGTCATCAGTGGTTTCATTAGCTCTCAGTGATTTCAGCAGGTAAACTGGCTCATAGGAATTAATCATTAGAATCAAATTCCCGAAAACTTTTCTGGGGCCGTATTGACCTCTTTTGTCCAGACAGTTTTCGCTTTTTTAACTACCTATAGCTAGTTATTGCGTATATATGTTACAGTAAAAACCCTTCACCAGTCTGTTGACCTTATTGACCCGTAAAATTAGTCAATTACGTTATTGGGCATCGGTCAAAATCAGATAAAATCAGTCAATAAGGGTTCTGACCGACACCTTCAGTCAATAACTTTATTGACTAATTTTACCTGTCAATAACGTCTTTGACTGGTTAAGGGTTTTGACTGTAACATAATATATAATATTATGAATTTGCCAGTCAGTTCAATTCACAGCGTTGATTGTCTGGAAATAAGATATCATAATACGGCCCCTGTAGATATAAAGTTATGTGTCACATCCATTCCACAATTATCTTTGGCCCATATCTTGTTGCTTCAAATATTGATGGATTTTACGGTATAAGCAAAACGGTCATTTGTATTCCATTAGCCTGTTTCCTTTCTATTGCCTACATACTCATTCATCTGCTCTATTAATTCTGGTTGTATTCTTTTGATATAGGGCTCTTTATTTTATAACTAAGCACCGTTTATTTATGTGTATGAATTCTTTTTAGGGTAAAATTTGACTAATATTATTGATTTGAAAAATTGTACTTACTTAGGTTTTATTGTATTTTTATTGTACTTTTTTTCTATATTCATAATATTAGTTTTTAATTTGTAAATCAATGTCGCTGAAAAACATCAAATACGGTTATGTCAGAAAAATATCTATACGATTGCGTTGAAAGGTTATAGAAAAAAAATTAAAATAATACACTTTCAAGCTTATATATATATTACGATAATTTAAAAGTCATCATTTTTTCTTATTGCGATTCTTTGTATAAAGGTACACAGTTACACACACTGGTTACAGAATATTCACCGTCAATCGTTGAAACCTATGAATGTCTCTTTAGTTCATGAATTTTCAATGAATCTATGTGATCTTAACACACATTTTAGTACGAAAAAACAATACCTAGAACCATAAACAAATTCTCTCTCTTCTAATGAATATTATAATGCGATAACTTCAAGTCTACGTTAATATTATTACTTGAAAGGAGGAAAATTATAATATTAAATAAAGTAGAGTGACATGTAGAGATTAAGAGGAAATTACTTTGCTCGGAGTCTCGTTACGTTGTTTACAAAGCTATTTGCATAATATTGTATGTAAGATTAGTTGGCAACTGGCAAGTCAATTTAACGGAATTGAAAAAAAAAAATGTTACGAGGCTTGTGCATTTCATTTAGCTGAACGTGATTTATCTTGGAATTTACACGTTTTCTTTGAATATAGGGAACATAATATTTAACAGAATCGTTTTGAATTAGTATTAGTATGTGTAATGAAAATGTAATTTTATAACAAACTAGCGGTCCGCCCCGGCTTCGCCCGTGGTACATATTCACGTTTTCTCTACATAAGAACCATCCTCGAACTTCAAGGAATATTATAAAAAAAGAATTAACGAAATCGGTTAAGCCGTTCTCAAGTTATGCGCTTACCAACACATTTTGAGATTCATTTTTATATTATAAGATTAACTTTTGCGTCTTTAAAATTAACCTTTAATAATTATTCTCCTATTATTTATATTGTGGACGAAAAAGTTTTTTATCTTTAGAATTTTGTATAGTAAATCTAAATTAATAGTTGCAGCAATATATGTTTAAGTAAAAAAGAGCGGGTGTGCCGAGCAAACGTGTCAGAAATGAAACTTCTTTGTCAAGTTTAAAAGATACAAAATCGTCGCCTTACTTCATGACAGTATTGCCATGACGCGGCCTTGAAATTTTACTCTCAACGCGCCTTAAGAAGTTTCACTTCAATAAATACTAACCGAATATAGTCATAGGCTTCGTCCTCTCATCTTCAGCCAGGAATGTGGAGACAACGCAGGTGTAGTTCCCAGTTAATTCGGTACTGGGTTCAATAATTCGTAGCGCCCTGTGTTGGGTGTACGGGTTGTTAGAGATCTTGAAAGAGAGGTCCACCTGGAAGGTAGTGTAAGACTGATTAGTTTGGTTTTTCTTTGTACATATTAAATTTAAAGGTCATATTTTGTATTGTTATTTTATGATGAAACTAATTTCCAGGACATTAAATAATTCATTAAAATACGTTCAGGATAGATAGACATTATTAATTTATGTATCGTTTTCAATTTATCTAGCAAATGTTACTTATTTGTGTTTTTTTTATAAACGTCAATTACTTGTTACCAAGTGAGCGTTTTTATACAAATTGAAACTAGCTAAAAAGAGGAAGAAACCTTTCATTAACTTTTAATGTTATTTCTAATTGAAATTAAATCAATTGGACACAACGTACTTATTAATACGACCCAATAAGCTTCATGAATTTTACTCAACATTTTATTATGTTTATATTATCTATTATACATATTACATATACATGTTTATATTACCTATATTCTTCTACCTACCACGCATTGACGTAATAGAATTTACGTAAAAAAGTTATTACGACTTTTATATAATATGTATCACATTACATACATCGTACGAGATTATCACCTTAATTAATCAGTAAATTAATATATTATAATATTTTACCTTATTTTTCAGCACCCCCAACGCTTGCGGCCTCTGCGGGGGGATCCATTGATACACGGGATGCGACCGCTCATTGAAGAACCACTTGACGACCAACCCCGTGACGTTGGCGGTGACGTAATCGCAGTCAAGCGTGATTGTGTCTCTGGTGCCGTACTGGAGGACTTCTGGTACCCGCATGTTGATTATACGAACGGATTGGACGTCTGTAACCATGTTTGTTATCATTATAATATGTTATATAATAAACATTTATCACAATATATTATTCTTGTAAAAAGGAGGAGCAGCAGCCGTATTTTTAATATGTATTAACACAATTATTGAATTACTATTAACATAGATAAGTAAACATAGAAAATATTATTATTAATTGAGGATAGTTTTGACAATTATGTATGCGTGTATTTATTAAAAATCTATTTAGTACATTTACACCCATACGTATGTTATATGAGGAATGAGTATAATATTATAATTCGTACTTTGTTTTACCTACTATATCTATAATTATTTTAATTTCATTATAATATTATGAGTCCGAAATACAAAAAAGTTTTCAAAATAATATTTCTGATTTTCGATAAACAACGAACGACCTTGCATGTAAAACAACATGATTTGAGGCTTATGAAAATAATAAACAGAAAAAGAAAAGGCCATACGTAATTATGGCTTGAATACAAAGTAAATAAGTCGATTCGGAACGACGAAAAGAAATTGGGATGTATAACCGTCATAGGCCTTTGGGACATCAAGTAATTGAAAAGTTTAGCAGAATAAACGTCAACGAGTTTAGTTAAACGAAAAAAAATTAATTCTTACAAAAAAGGAAAATTTCCTTGGATTTTATTTGAATGAGAAATGAATATGGAATTTGGGAAAGCTTAGCGATCACTTGTTTTTAACAAAGCAATTTGAATTGGGTTTGCGTTTTGTTTTTAAATGTTTTACAATGTAAGAGGATGAGAGGTTGCCGTATTTTAAGGTTCTGTAGCGAGTTTTTGAAACACATTAAGAACTATCTTACAAAAAAAAATACGTGTGGCACTCGGGGACTGCCGCGGTAAAGCTATTGCATAGCATGCCTTCAAGCCACACCTCCGTGCCTGTCGGATTTTCGTTACGCAATTTCTGGATTCGGTCCCCGCGCTCAAGGCCCGCGATAGAAGCTATGCAATAGCTTAATAAATATTTAGATAGTAATGTAGGAAACAATCGTGAACATACTTAACGTCACATCTATCACGTGTATTCAAATTGAGTCAACAAATAGAAAATATTTTACTTTCAATATTCTAAACATTCTCAAAAGATTTATCCCAACGGTAAAAACCCAATTTGATTCAGAACAGCTCGCCCACTACTGTTAAAACTGACCCTAAAGTCCATTATAAATCACCAATCCAATATAAATAGGCTCGGAAAAGAGAAATAGCAGTCATTTGCACCTCGGTATACCTATGTAAATCACGCTGCCAACCTTTTTCATTTTTCCCACAATAATCCGGCATGAAATTGAAGGTGTATCCTTTAGGGCATATTAGGTACCCGTTCGGCCGAAAACATCATTATTGAAACCAGATGGAGTTGTTCTGAGGTTCTTATCAAATAAATTTGAATGGTTATATTTTTTGTCGTCAAATCTAAAGAGATGAGGTCTGTCTAGAGATAATTGCTTTCGGATTTGAAATGCGGAATTAGGGGTTCTGTTGTTATTTTATTCGGGGTTTGTTTGCTTTTTATATTGTGAAATGTGAAAAATTTGCATTGTAGCTTAATTTTCCCGTAGTTATTAGATACTTTGTACTTGGCCACCAGAATATACCTATACATTCTACTATAATTTGTACTATCAGCTTTTTCAATTATTTTTACACCTATGCATATTCTGTATGTCGTTATGGTATTCCTGGTGTGACTGTAACATATACGGGTATTTGAATATTTTACCTAGATTAATACTTACTAATACTACTTTGTCCTTAATGGAGAGTACACTCTTGTATGAGCTGACTGACCAACTTTAATAGTTGAAGCCTTCAGTTTGTGATGACTAAATTAGAAATAACCAGCGTATCTTTAAAATTGTGGGTTGTACGAAACATTAGCATTCTCATAGTCATGGTGGGTAACTTGGATAATATTCCTGCTAGATTGCGATATGTTTGCAACTTTCCTGTGTGTTAGTTCCGCTTCTGATTACAATAATGCCGCAAATTTCAAATGTGCTGGCGCTTTTATTTTTTCTTTAAAAGAACATTGGAATGGTAACGTTCAATTTTGTAGGAGATTACGGTTGAGGTTGAAAATAGTAATTATTCAACAAGAACAAAAATGCGAAATTTGTACCAGAAATAAACAGTACTGTGTATAAGTAAGTTACTACATAGTTTAAATATTAAAGATAATTAGAAAATTATATTAAATATGTGCTGTTTCGAAGCACGATCTCGAATCTCCGATTTAGACACTCAAACTTTTTTTAATGAAACGATAATGGTTGTAATTGCCTTATCCATTTTTTAATTATTGTCGGCGGGAAAACCGTGAGTAGCAGCCAGTTATCAACAAAGCATTCAACATTGATAACAAGTTTTTTAAGTTGGTTAGAAACACCTGTGTTGGAGGTATATCGCACGGCACGCTTCGCCGCACACCCTCGTTGCGCCGGCGCAATCATAACTCACTGCCTGTTTGTGTCTGCAATATGGTACCGGTGCAGTTTTTACTTTTAAACTTTGTAGTTTGATTCCCTATCATTGTAAAAAATGAATAGTTTAATTTGCGTATTGTTCTATTTTGTATAAAATATATGAAATGTTAGGTTTCGGTTCATGAATTATTTTTAAATGATCATCATTAACGATTTCGTTTCATGTAGATTGTGTCTTAAGCTATAGGACAGTAGTATTTATAAAATAAAAGGCACTACGGGATCTACAAACCAGACTTTAAGAAGAACCCAAAAAACCTAACCACATCCTCTAACAGGATCAGTATCAGCATGTTTTTTCTCCACATTCATCGTATTTCGTAAAATATGCGCAGGAGTCGGAAGCCCACATCCTCAGAACTTCCTCCCGTGAGATAACTTCATTACCAACTTTTTATAAAACATACAGTAACCACGGATGTTTACCCCTTGGTAGAAGTTTGTTATGGCAACCTTATAAGTATTTATCATTCCACACTTTATTGTAATACAACAAAATACATACAAAGAAACAATATAATACTATAGTGATATAGCACATGTGCAGCCTTATCGCTGTGCAGTTGTATCTACCAGGCAATTAGAGAAAAGTAAATCTATTCACCTATAGTGTTGCCTATGACCAAATGTGGATCGTCCGGCTTAACATATACCTAGATAAAAATATTTCGATCTGTCTTAGAGAACCTATCTACTTATAACCTAGAATATTGATAAGTGAAACAGATGTGAAATGCATCTGCTCCACACCCCACAAGGGGACGTTAGTTTTAATTATACAGGTTGATTTTGGGTTCTATCAGGTCAAGGTACCGTACCGTTAAATAATAACATTAGAATTAGATTATAAACTGTTATAACGTTATTATATAATTAGTAGAAACCGTACATATATTTTATATTCTGTACATATTCAACCTTATTCTAAACCACAAGCTTATTATCAATACAAAGATCGAGACGCTTCATAATTTCAAGCCATGTGTGACAAGGACAGTGCATGTATTAGCAATGGTAGTGCATGTGTAAGAGCGAGATCGCAATATGACATGTGTTTCAAAATCGCGAGCGGAACGAAGACGCGTGCGCAGTCGTTCCACTTAGCTGGCAAACCGTTGATAATAAGAAAAATAGAAGGGTGCCATATTGTTTTAAGGCTGTGCACTCACTGTGCGATAAGAATTTTTAAATTTATAATTGAGGAAGTAATTGTGGATGAGTTGAAAGTTTTTATAGGAATTTATTAAGTGTTTTGTAGAGGTTATATTAGGTTATATGTAGTATATAAGTGAGCAAATTAGTGACACGCGTCATATTTTGCATTTTTTATGGTCCAAGCACATAAAATACAAAATTTTAATGAAACAAAAAAACTTTATATTTTATATAATATATTTAGAATCGAGATTAAAATTTTGATATCTGAGTTGTAAAATTTATACTATTATATTATACACTTAATAATTATAACATTTTTTGTTTTATCTATGAACGCGTGCTTTACACGTGAACTTCATAAATATATAAATAACAAACAAAAAAGCACCAAACAAAGCGCATCGTTCAAAAGAAATTGCATCGCGATAGACTATACAGCGTGTGTTAAAAAAACCGCGCGTGCTCAGAGACCACGCTTCCTGTTCGTTATGGCACCTTTGTGTTGTACCCAGCCGTGAAAGCCTTGTCGCGTGCTAAGACGATCAAAAGTTTTATATTACACGGATGACGTTTGTACATGTTTGTGGTGTCATTTTTAATCTGTGCGTTTTAATATGTTGTGGATTTAGACTGCGTTTTTAAGATCGTCTGTAACTATTGTATAAACGTTTTGTTCACATTTTTTATAGTATATTTATAATCTGCACTAATTTAAGTAGATAAATAGGGATAAATTTAGTGAACTTTGAAAAGTGAAACATCGTACTAACTGTGAACACCGCCGCGCCAGCAACTAGCTTCATATCCTAATATCATCTCTATACTATTGTTCGTCTTTACGAGCTATGGTTCTTATTTCTAATTCTTCAAATGTTTTGGAATAATTAAGTATAGGCGCATAATTTTTTTCAACTAAACTTGAAGTATATTGAAAACTTTTGTTTTGAGTCGACTTAATAATTCAAAAATACTCAACTGTCTCAAAAGTAGCGACTTATTAACACGAGACAGTCATTTTCAGGATCGCTCGCGTTCGCAAGAAGTTCGCTTATTCTTTAGAAAAATTACAAAAGAATTTCTCAGTTGGAAAATACAAAGGGTTTTAAGAAATGCATGGAAATGTGGAATATAAATTACTTTTGCTAAAAAATATTTGCTGATCTTTTTTGCGACGATGCCACGTTTGAAATCTTTTGCGTCAGCTACAAATAGAATTAAGTTTTGTTTTTTATCTAACGCTCAAAATGGGTAAATTTATGGATAACTAGCTTTCCACTCGCGGCATCGTCCGCGCAGTCAAAAAAAACCCGCATAGTTCCCGTTCCCGTGAGATTTCCGGGATAAAACCTATTCTATGTCCTTTCTCGGGTATCAAATTATCTCTATACCAAATTTCATGCAAATTGGTTCAGTAGTTAAGGCGTGATTGAGTAACAGACAGACAGACAGACAGAGTTACTTTCACATTTATAATATTAGTATGGATTTATTACGTATATAACGGGCTTTTATATTTTTCATGATTATATTTTATCCGTGTTATACCGCCAATATAGTAAATATAAAATTGTATAAATGTATTTAATATGTTAGACCCCAGAAGTGATGACATTAAATAACATAATGACCCAATCAATAAAACACCAATAACACAAGGAATAATTTAATAACCAGCCAGTAATTAAATCGTTTTTTCAGCCGTGGCCTTGTTTTAATTACATTTAAGTATTGTTTTCATTATATAAACACGGAAGTTAGTAATAATACAATTTAATCATGCAGAAACTATTATATGGATTTTAAAAAATTATTTAAGTCCTTAGAGTCCAAGAAACTTACGTTTTTAGAAATAGTCATGAAATTAGTAAATTTTTTGCGATAATTGCTTAAATATAGACCTCAAATTGATTTAAACGTCGAATTTCAAATTCGTACTGAACCTACGAGATCTTGATATAGAGATGATTCTAATATAATTTGCAATACACTTAATTTCAATATAATTATAACATAATTCATAAGATTTCAATGTAGCATCAATATTTAAAAGTTCATCCTACAATACTCATCAAATTACATTCTGCTATTTGTTTTTACCAATGAACAATGAACAATATTCACTAGTTATATATTAAGTTATATATTATATTATCATAGTTAGTTTTAGTCTAAATTGAACGTTAGTATAGAAAACAATAAGCATAGAAACGTCTAGAAATATGAAATATCGTTTGCAATGAATGCAACAGCGAGTGCAGTCAGGCGTCACATCTTTGATGAGGCGGCTGCAGACAAAATGCTATTAGGGTTCTGGCAAACCGAGGGTATAATTGTTTTGGATGTTATTGAAGCTACAATAATATACATATTACTTTAGATTGTTAAAGTGAAACTTTTATTACATCGTCTCAAACTTTTTGGTCTGTGTAGCGCATGTCGCGTGACGCACGATACGTACGATAATTATCGTACAAATACGATAATTTTTAGTTAAATGTCTATAGTGTGAAAAAAAGTTTCACTTTTACCGTGGTTTCATAAAACCACACAACATTTTTTTATGGTAAAGGTATGGTGTACGCCGGCTATAGAAGTCTTTTAAAAAGTTAGATTATCTCATGATACTTTAAATAATAGCCGAAAATTCCTATGCATTTAAATTTCATCGATAAAATTAATCAGCTGAATTTTTTAAAACCTAAAATCTCCATCCATGCATACCTCACAAACTTTCCTCGTTATAACAGTAGCGATTGTTGATAATAAAGTTATATTTCCATGAACACATAAATAATCCGTTATTTAAGTAAATGTTTAAAATTCATAAGTTCTTCGTTGGACGTCAGCCTTATTTTATTTTAACATTAGTTTTAGTTTGAACATTAAAATTCAATTTAACTTTTCATATAACGCCAAGTTTTACGACTAAATTATAAAATCTAATCTTGACGTCTTGCAGTTCATCGACTTATAAATAACTTTTCAGTAGGAATTTCTAAGTCTTGACTAATTCTATTATTTCAAACTAAAGCTCTGTGTCTTCTAAGGGTAATGTAATTTAATAATAGATTTCTGTTTCTGATTTTAATTATAATTTATAACATCAGATTATTATAAATACCTATAATATGAAGAATAGAAAAAATTTCATCACGAGGCGGGATTCAAACTCGCGTCCTTCACGCTAATCCGATTTCGTGATGTAATTCTTTCTATTCTTTATAAATTTATATTTATAAAGCATTTGCTGATGAAATGCAAATACGTGTACTAGATTTTGCACTTTTCTTAAAGAAATTCATAATAACATCATTTTTATGACCACGAAATCTTGTGAATCACAAATTCAGAGCAAATTTTAAATAAATTCACGATTGTGATTAACTCTTGCTATGTGCAATATACAAGAAAATTTATTTATTCGTTTCGTATTCATTTGTGCTCAATTTGTATGTTCTAATTTAATAAAATACGACTAAAGAATTATAATCAATTGAAGACAGACGGTGGGTTATTACAAAAATGTATTTCATATTCTGCTTTAATAGATTTTTAAGTGCAATATGACTAATTGGCTTTTATCGAACTTTTATTTATTTTTTATTCTGTTTTCGGGAGCTCTAGTAGAATCTACAACATACGCGCTAAAGACGTGATTCAAAGGTTCTAATTTTACTGGTTTATCTTTTAAATTTTCCGTATAAACAATAATTTGAATTACAGTATTAAATTCGCGACTCCTACAATTAAATTTGTTTCCACCGTCGGTTTTTTAGGAATGCGGGTAGTAATTTAGTAGCGAACCGTACGGTGACAAAGATTTATCATTTATATAGAATTACTCACAGCCGAGTTACTAAGAGACGCGTCTGGAATCTGGAATTCAATTATTTCCTTCTCTTCGTTACCGCGAAATTTTGGTTAAACAAATTTTCTAATAAATCAACGGTGAAATTTGCTTAGTATGTTTTTTATTTGGTATATGAAAGTGCTTATAATATAGGTGCGAATGTAATGTGTGAAATCGTCAATATTGATATTTGATGCTCATATTGTATAAAAAAATTTTCGTATCCCAAAATTAAGTATCGACAAAAAGCTTTGTAATTCAATAAATACACAGTAATAATGCAAAAAAGGAATAATGCATGACTAAGTACCTAGATATTATGACAATTTTATTCCATACTTAATTATATCATGCATAGCATCGTCAAAACTAGGAATTACAGGCAAGCTGAAATATGGAAAAACAGAAAAAGAGAATAAATTTTCTATAATTCTTAAAATAGTAGAGCAGTAAGTTATAGCATTCGTTTCAAATAAAGTTTAAAAATAGGTTTAAATTAACCACAACACAGGTTCATTACACTTGATGAAACTAAAATCGATAATCAATAATGTTATCGATTCTCGGGTCGATGCACTCGATTGTTAATCGAGTGAGTGCTAACCAATGAATAAGGAATCACATGGAAGTGACATACCTACAAAAAAAGTGTGGCCGGCGCCATATTGCTTGTAACAAAACATGGCGGTGTTTAGTGCCGAGAATATTATATCGATAAACATTATTATGTTTATCGATATAAAAATAATATTAATATATTTTTTTTGAAGTTATACTTCTTTTGGCGCGTAACTTGTAACGCGTGTACATAAACACACACTCTTTTTTATTTATTTTAACTTTATTGTACAAAACATAGAAGTAAAATTACAAATGGAAAAAATGACAATGCCAATTAATAAAATTAAGTATGACGATGGCTGCTCGTGACGGTAACACCTATACAGGGTTACTTGTAAAACACCAGCAACCTCGCCGGACAAGATAGCTAACCCTGTATAATTTGATAAATCCAGTTCAATTTTGACTTCGATATAAGGATTACGGTAGACTTACAATTTGGTAATTTCAGTTTTGAGGAATGTAATATAATGAAACAACATAATATATACTAATATAGGTATATAATAGTATTTTATTACGATGAACAACACAATATACAGTAATTGTATTTATTTATTTATAAATAATAGACAAAAAAAACAATAATATATAATAATAGAGAAAATTATAGAGCTAAACTATTTTGTGTAGCCTGGAATGCACTCAGATACACTCTGTTCATTTTTGAGTTCGGGATTTGAGGCTCAACTGGTACCTGGAAATGAAATGTCACAGTTTACATTAACTAGCATTGTTCACTTTACATTTAAACTAAAATGCAATACATTTTAATTAAAAGGGCAATGCTGATGGTTTGAAATTAATATCAACATTAGGGCTTACAATAGCGGAACTTGAATTTATATTTTTGGTTTTATGGCATTGAAATGCTTTATAAATATAAATTTATAAAGAATAGAAAAATAACTTAAAACACCCCATGTATTTAAAGTAAATTGCACTTTCCCTCAGTCAATAACATTTCAACAACCAAATATCACCCAAGTTTGTACTCAAAAAATCATATAAAACCATCTCAGTTTGTTCACAGGCCTCCTTCAAAATAGGAGAAACGTTAGATTATAAATGACAGCCCTAAATCTAAATAAAAAGACCAAAAGTAAATTGGAAGACATCACGTGTCTACAGATAAAAACCTCACCCTGTGTGAATGCAGCGGCAGACATACTAGTATAGCATCATCGTGCAGACTAATCACATCCATTGTTCTATTGAAAGCACTTTCGGGGAAATGTAGGGAACATACTATGATATTATATCCTTTACATTTGGCTTGATATTTTCATTTTCAATTGCTTCTAACCATTCTCCTTTTCTATTTTCACTTCTTGGTAACCTTCAAAAAATGAATTTTTAGGTTATTATAATTTTAGTCCTGACCTGACTTATTTATAAATACATTTTTAAAGTACCTACTATAAAAGCGATTAATCTTACTTAAGTTAAAATTCATATTAGGTAAATTTAAGTGTTTTATTTTTCCTTCTGCTGCTCTTGGCAAAATTAATTTGTTATTTTGGAAGTGTATTCACCAAAGCAACTATTCTTAAGATTAATGACACAGCCTTGGGAGACGCACGTCTTCATCGAACATTTTGCTGATGTCGATATTATAAGTCATCACTAGCACCCAAATTCATTATTTTACTAGAACGAAAATATACAAAATAAAGCTATATTTGGTAACAATTTTACACTGAACATAGTCTGTGAATACTCCTCAATTCAATATACATGAAAATAAGTAAATCAGCAAAGTAATAACTAATATTTCAGTCAAAACGTTTACATACCGGTGCAAAGACAAACTTTTCTAGTTTTCATTCTTTCCGGAGCCACATCCCACAATACTGCGCTTTGGTATTATGCCACTATTTGTCCTTGACCACTCTATATGTTTTAGACACAAATGTTTGTCACAATCACAAAAATATTCAATATTTTTCAATGTTTACTACGGAGCAATGACAGAGCATGTACATCATAATAACGAGAACATAAAATGGCGCCCGGCCACAGTAGGTATTTGAGCTAACTTCAAATGTCAAACGGTATAGAATTAGCACTGACTGACGTATAGTCATATATTTTCACTTAGCAGAATATTCATTAGTTAGAAAGAGACAGTATTCGTTTTATTATTTCGGTATCGAAATGCATGATATTTGTATAATCAGTTGTTTGTATAGAACATTATGCCCTGTCCATAGGATTCCTTAGTCATTGGTGCTAACACATCGATTTACGCGACTGACGCTGTCATTGTCGTGGTCCCACATTTAGATGTCAAAATGTCATTTGATACTGACCTTTACAGCACACGACGCGATGTTTAATATCATAAAATTTTGTAAAGATTTGTTTTCTGTTATATAGATACCTATTGCATTAGGGGAATTCTGAATATCGGCAAATTGTGAATACCACTTCAGAGCATCGTGTTATTGTGAGTATCGTGAAGATCACGAGAAGTCACTAGTTGCCTATTTTTATATTATTGCATTAACTCATCATCCGGAATTACCATAATGCACCTAATTATATTTTTTGGATAAATTAACGCATTCCCATTCAAATTAAGAAAATATTTAAACCAAAACCTCATTCTCATCAAATTTCAAAAGTTTTTTATCAGTCAGTTGTTTACCTATACATATGAGGTACAATGCTAGTGAAACTTAGTCATAAGGCTTCATAAGGTTTATAGGAATTTATATAAAAAAAGTAAATGCGGAAGCTCTTGCACCTACTCCTATCTATTATAGAAACTTGCCTTTGTGGTGACACCCTATCTCTTTTGTGGTTGGCAATACGTCGACAGGTAAATGTGTGTTTGAGTGAATGTTTATTTTATTAAGATTGTATATTTTTAATTGTAGTTTTATGCTTAGGATAAAATAAATCTTTTATCACTTTTCGTTACAATACTGAACTTTATACTAAATGTCAGATACTAAAACAGCAATGAAAATTAGAATACTTACCCAAAAATAACAACCAATATTTTCAAATTCCCTTTGAAACAAAATAAATACTAATTCATACAAAGTATATTATTCATATAAATAGTAAAACGGAATATTTAAATAACGGATACGACAATATTATCGTAAGGTATGAATTTAAAACAGTATCTGAGTAAAACAGTTGCTCTTTTGAATACTAAATTAATCTCCTATCCTCTTCACTTATTATTTTATACTTTCTTGCAATAAGGCATTCTCTATTTGAATTTTAATGTGTTTTATGGACTATGTTTATTTCCTCATATAAATGTGATTTGAAAATTATTATCTATGGTGTTCCTGTATAATAAATAAAACATTATTCATCATCATTTTAAAATATTTGGCAGTATTATTTTTAATACAGTTTGTATATTTATTTCCGAGTACAGTTTTCAATATACCCGTATTTTGTTTTCTTCAAAATACCTACCTATTAATTTGAAAAGTTAACATGTACAATGTACATAGAAATAACTATGTATTAATAATTAACAATATAATATTATAATAACTGCAAAAGGCGATTTTATAGAACCTGAAGGTCACTAGTTTCGATTTCGCATAAACAATATTTACGTTCAAAAATCATTAATCAAAGTTTGCAGTGATGTTCTATCTTATTCTGTCTTATATTAAACAGCGTGAGAATGACAGAGAAAACAGGTGTTTGGACGTCTGAAAGACGTTACGAACATTTTACACGGGCGAATTGATATCCGTTAAAAAGCTTTATTTTCTGAATATAGGTATAAATAGTAAAAATGTAATAAAAGAAAACATATAATAATTACGTATTTTTAATATATTATAATACGTTTACCTTTAAGTTTTTTGTAATGTAAGTCAATCGCAAAAATTAGATAGGTATAGAGTATAGACTGAAAAATAAATATTTTCTTTACTTACATTGCAGTATTATGGTTAACTTTAATAACCACCACATTGTCAAAATCCTTTTAGTCACTTTCACAGATAACCAAAGTACTCACAAATTCACAAAACCATAACAATAATTACCGTTACAAAATTTCATACTTCGAACATCAACTGAACTTTAAAATATATATATATATATAAAGTGACAATAATACAAAAAAGTCGTTATAAGTAAGTTCCCAACGTGTGTGGGGTTCGAACCCGGTTCAGTAACTAACCGCTGGAGCAACTGACGTCCGGTGGTAAGCGAAGCATATCGGAAGTATGTTGTAATTCCTTTAAATTATTCACTCGTTAGTGTATTATCTGTGGAATTTTATATCTATGGAGTCGGTAGTC
Source organism: Colias croceus (assembly GCF_905220415.1). NCBI lineage: Eukaryota > Metazoa > Arthropoda > Insecta > Lepidoptera > Pieridae > Colias > Colias croceus. The sequence goes on along the minus strand of NC_059541.1, from coordinate 1,618,810 downwards.
TATGGCCGGTGCAAGTTTTGGCGCGCTTTTTCGGTTGTCAGTGTCAAAAGAAAATTTTTGGCGCGATTTTTCTGCTGACAACTTGTTTTATATTCGCGACTTTTGTGCTAACTTAAAAATAATGTTATAGTCAAAACCCGACTTGGTCACTCGTAGGTTGGACTAGTCAAATCCAGATCTGGCATAACGACTTTGTCAAAGCCCAAATAAATCTAATATTTCGGCCTTTTACTAATTATTATTTTACGCTTTTACTAAACAATTTTCGTCAGTTGTCGTCTAGTTGGGCCTTTATGCGCGTGCGATGCCTATGGTGCGTTCGCCTACGCCGGAGACTGCTACTGACTTCAGTCAAAGGGTGAAATTCAAATGTAAGTATTTAGAGGATTGCACGATGGCTTTTGCCAAACCTAAGATAAACCAGTCCTTCCGCGAAGAGATAATGTTTCGGGATTGGACTATAACTATGCTTAAACGAGAGTGAATAATACCTTGTTTGTTTGCAAATCGGAACTTTTGATTTTTGTTGACATACCACCTTCTACCTAAACCAAATTCCCAACAGTGCGTAATGTTGTCCAGTCTAATTGTACAGCTTTATGTTAATATACTAATTGTTACATCTGATCATATCAGGCCAATTACTGATGCTGACACATTACCATACTGATACGCATTGTACTGTAACATGTTTATTTAATTTGAACAAAATAATGTAACATCTCTCTCTATCTCTTGGGAAAAAGCTTTTATTCATGTTGTAATGTATCCTAGGCTAATGTCTCATTTTGTAATTTATCTTGAGCAATTAAGCATAAATAAATAAATAAATAAATCATTACCACAGAGGTGACGTTGAAGAAGAAAAATACAATTAATATACTCAAGTAAAAAAAAAAAACGGAAACGGGAGTAATTAGGAATTATTGAACTTGTCGTATCTGCCATCAATTTATACTGACTAAATAATTTAAGTCTGAAAATACTATACAAAACCTTCTTTTCTAAACTTTTACGATTCACTCACACATACACCTAACATAAATATAGACCATAAACCAAAACATTTACTATGTAAATACTACAGTACCTACTTGCTACAACTTATGATTTCCATTGAAATAAAAATAATACGTAATGTATCTAATACAGTTACAATAGAAAAATGTCACTTAATAACACTGAACTTAAGGTCAAGTTCACATTAGGGAGTCCAAGTGACAATAGATCGGTGACCATTCTTAATTGATATTTATCGGCTGACTTCATCCGGTAGCGAAAGCTTAAGGTGATCGTTCACTATAAGCTGTTATGATATCGATGAAGCTGGATTCGGCATTTTTGCCCGTGTTTTTAATGTTTGTAATTTTTTCAAATATTTAGTTACTAGAATTTTAAAATTATAATCCTAAAAAAGAAAACAACATTATCTTGAGTTGCATATTTATATAGAAAATAAATAGTATTATAAGTCATAACACTCACAATTAATTTGACTGACTCTAGGTCAGGTTCATTTCATTTAAGAATCTATACTAATATTTTTATAATAGCTGAAGAGTTTGTTTGTTTGAACGCGCTTATCTCAAGAACTACAGGACCGATTTAAAAATTCTTTCGGTGTGGGATAGCTCATTTATCGAGGAAGGCTATATATTATCATCACGCTAAGACCAACAGAAGCGGAGCCACGCGGGTGAAACCGCAGAGCGCAGCTAGTATCAGTATAATGTGGTTAATAACATGGACACAATCATGCTAGTAAAATGCTATAATGATTAAAATCGCTTATTTAAAAATTATTATGATTATTTTTCCGACCCAAATATCGACCAATAGAATTGCACCATTCGACGTCACGTGGTACAACCTACATGGATACTGATAATTTTTTGAAAATTTTCTCTGGTCGTTCACGTCAATTTGACAGGTTGAATTCAATTGTGAAATTATTGGCCGACATTTGGGACGGAAAAATAATCCCCCGAATACCACACGAGCTTCAAAATTATCTGGCATTTCCCTCAAGGTTCCCTGCAAACAAATAAAGTCGTCAAGTTTTTCAGGAAAAATCACTCGCGCTTGCCTTGACTAAAAACTTGATTCCTTCATTTGTTTGCAACGAACCTATCGGAAAATACCCGATAATTTTGAAGCTCTTGTGGTATTATAAGTGAAAATACCTCGCTCACGTCACCGAAAAAAATTTGAAACAGTCTACTCATCAATTCTCAGAATTCATTACAATCCGTTACGTACAGAACGACGAAAAGATTAACTTTCGTAGAAGGATTTTATTCAATTTCTTATTCTTAAAACCGTGTGAAATAAGAAATAAAGACGTCAATGGAAGCTCACCCTTATCCAATAAATCGGATTTGTTCCAACTGATAAAGACTCTAATTGAATCTTGAATGTCCCTCACACACTTACCGCTTCGTGAGTGTAAATCTTTATTAAATACCAGTTAAGGGAATTTATTAGATTACAATTATTATTAGTATGTAAGGACATTGTACTGTACTTAAGCACTGTTAAATGCAAGTATAATTGTATAGTCGCTGAATATTGGTAAACCGAAAAAAAAGTAGGTTAAAGTATTTTTGGAGAATTTAAACGCTGTACTGATAATAAAATATAAAGCTGTTGCATAAAATTGTTCTGTAATAATGCATGTTGTGAATAAATATACACACAAATCAAACACATACTATGACGTAGACTTTAAAAATATCAAAATCTAAAATCAAAATACGGTAACACGGATATCGAACATTGGAATGTATAAGGCACGGTACACATGTCGCGGATGTCCGGCGACGTTTCCTGTGCCACGGATGAGCGACGACCCTATAGTTCTGTACTGGTCAGTTATGCTTATCATTGTAAATTTTAATTTGAATAATGTGTGTCTTAATACTGTGTAGACGAGGCTTTATATAAAAGGGTATAAAGTGCATAACGTGAGTCGAATAAGTCGAATATAATATATACTAACTTTTTAAATAATTGATTTGAATTTTTATAGTAGTATTAGTATTAAAATACGTGTGGAGGAATATACAGTTAAATGTACGATTCGTTCCAGCCTTCAGGACATCCACTGCAGGACATAATATGCCTCCTCCAAATGTACATTTAAAAAAATGAACGTTTTACTGTAAATATTTTGCAAATCGCGATTGGAATGGCTCGGATGGCACTTATAATAATATTATGTAGATTCAAAAAGCGTCTAAGATAAATATTTAAAAGTTTTAAATTGTATCGAAATATAAGTATACTTCTATTTATGAGAAGAAGAAATAATTATTAAATAAACTGTATTATAAAAAAATCTCCAAATTAAGTTAGAACCGTTTCTCACTACGAAATGACTAGAGAACTATAACAGCTAGAGCAACTTACCATACTATACAAAAACCCACATGCATTAGTATAGAGAAGATAACATAAACATGTAACACGTACACACATAACGATAAAGTTATGTACGAACCGGGCCTTATCAATGTACGCCACGTACGATTTTTACCTTCGAAGCGATATTGTAAATGAGATGCGAGAATTCTATTAAACACGCGAATTTGTGCATGTTATGTTTTCTAATGGGTGTTGTTTAAATGTTTTAGAAATTGTAGATTTAATCAATCGATTATAAATTGAAAATACATAAATAAAGAAAATGCTATTGAAAATTACAACAAAGTGGTTTTTAACTATAAAAATGAGACGCGCTCTGTATCGACTAATTCCAAAACATTTAGAAAAGTAGCTGTATATATTAATAGAATTTTTAACAAAAACAATATCGTATCATATTTCATTATTAAGCGAGCTTTCCTTCTACAAACATATTGTCCCAGTCAGTCTTTTTATTCTATTGTATAATTTATAAATAAACAAATATTACTTTTATTTTCTACAACCGAAATGTTTAACTAACCTCTGTAAGTACATATTGAGTTTGAAGACGTCCCCTGTAACATATCCTATACAATTATTCTTATTTCTAAGATAGGTAGTAGGTACATAGAAATTGTACACCCTTGCTCCTACACTATGATTTATTCCATCACAATAGATGCTTCGTATATAAAATAGCAAAATTACCACAAACACAGGCTTTTAACAATTCCCAATATCGTCACATACATAAAATTTTATCTCCCACGGATACGTACAGATAAAAATTGAAAAATTAATATCAATCACCATGAGCCCTGTAACGTTAGCTGTGACCTAAAAGCGGTTTCATCTACTCGGTATGAATTGAGCGGACTTTTTGCTTTTACGCGCCGCTCCTAGTTCCGTGATGAGTGCGTGGTTGGTGACCATGTTGGAAGGTGTAAAGGGACATTTTGAAAGGTTAACGTCGGGATAATAATATCTACACTAATATTATAAAGAGGAAAACTTTGTTTGTTTGTTTGATTGTAATGAATAAGCTCATAAACTACTGGACCGATTTTGATGAAATTTGGCACAGACAATCTTTAGACCCTGAGAAAGAACATAGGTTACCTTTTATTGCGAAATATGTGCGAAGCCGGGGCAGACCGGTAGTAATGAATAAATCGCGTATAAAATCCGTTACAATCTTTAATTTCTAGGTGTTTATGTAAGAAATGTGGTTAGAAAATGTAGCACTCATCATCATCATCAACATTTAACAATGTGGATGACGTTCTATGTTGTCAGTACAATGTTTTCTAATGTGACGAAAAACACATTTCAGGAGAGAGAAATCGCTTGGTAGCCAAAGCCTATTATAACCATTGTAGTCTTGAAAAAATGGTAAACAATATTTGTAAATTAAAATGATTTAACACAATCTAGATAAATTTTTAATTCCATTTTTCTTGACCGCCTCACCCAGCAGGTATCAACTATCAACGCTCTATGGCAGGAGTTATAAATAAGTAATTAAGGAATTATAGCATGTTCACTGGTTATACCACTTATTACAGGTGAAAAAAAATCATAGTCCCATGTTACTTGGACTACGCAAAAGTATATTCACCGTAGTTTTTTCACACGTAAAATGCAGGCGTATCGGGTTTGTGCGAGTAACTCTTAGTACAAGTGTATTGATGGTTCTTTTACCAATGTTTCGGGCAAAATGAGGGCAAGTTTTAACTTTAGTAGTTTTATATTCAGCAGTGAAACTTTTAAACATGAATAGATAGAACAGATAGTACAATTTACAAAACTATGTATCAATACGAAATTGATTTATTTTATAGAAAATATTTCATCAAAGGTTAATATCAAGAGAAAATAGGTAAACCAATTTTCATTTTTTTTTGTACTAAACTCTCTAAATATTCACATTACCTAAATAATCATTCAATTATTTACATATTTCTAACTCGATTCACAATTCATATTGCCTTATTGACATTAAAATACACATCGAACACAAAATAAACAGAACTAGACAAACACTCGCTATAATAATGCACTAATGCCCGGTTCCTATATTTGAAAAACGATCCGTTTTAGTTACGAATAGTAGTATAATTAACCAAGCGTAAGCGAAAATCGTTCCTATAAAAAACGTCTCGTCAAGCAACTTACCGACGGCTTCCTACTGACGGATGGGAGGGTTACTATTAACGAACGGTAAGCATATTGTATGGAGAAGACAGTTTATCGCGTTCCTATTAAATATTTTTAACGTCATTATGCTGTCAAAGTTACTATTCGTATAGCATTTTGGTTACCCGTCGATTTCGGGCGGTTAAATCAATGATATTATATATAGAAACAAGAGGTAGATACGTTACCAACGCACCAAAACGTAAACCGTGAATTGGTCCTAATTGGGACCAGTGGAATCAGTCAGATTGTGACTTGTGACAGCGAACGCACATGCTGATAAAAACGTTAAAATTATCAATAATGCCTTCTTGTGTGTTCAGAAAGTGCACAAATTACGATAGTAAAATAAAGAAAGATAGAGGGATATCATATCACAGGTAAATGTATTAAAATATTATAATTTTAGAGCAAAAATAACAATTTGCAATTATTAATGAATGACACTTGCTTGACACTTGTATTGAAATAATGAAAGGGATAAAACATTGCTTCAATCACTAGTGTGACAAAGCTAGCGCACACTGTGTTCAAAGATTATCATGTAGACACGATTATTGAAAATAGAACGGTTATTTTATTAATTTCGATTTGGGTAAATACTTGATTATTTTTATATTTAAATCCACACAGTGCATGTAATTAACAAATATATCTATTTATTATATACAATGAAATCGTGATGGCAAAAATGTTTGTTTGCAAAAATGATGTTGAATATACGTTTAAATTAAAGAAAAGATTATCGCTACTGACGAAAAATGCTATTTGCTTTTCTGTAAATAGCTATTGAACATAAATTTTATTTGTGTTTTAGATAAAAAAGGCTTATACTTCATCCTTTCTTTTATTTCATACTTTTTTTCATCTAGGCACCACTATTATTATATCCTACAAGTTGGAGTGATGACCTTGTACGGGTTCCGGGAACTGCCTTGAAACGAATAGCGTAAGATCGGTCCGTATGGAGTTCTATAAGGAGGACTATGCTCAGCAGTGGGTGTTTATCGGGTGAAATGATGATGACCGAAAACAAACACCACAGCTAGTAATAAATGCTTAATACAGTTATATCTCCAAAAAAGTTTTTTTCATTTTAATACAACTTCATAATAATAATTAAATAGTAAATGAAATTGTCACATTTGTTTACGTGTGCAGGAAACGAAACATCTATAACATTGAACCTTCTGTGTCGTTAGTCTATGCCAATTGCCATGGCAACTATTTGTTTATTTATATTTAATTGGTGAATTCTTATGACTTTTGCTTACACCTGCGCGGAAGTGACAAACTATCTTTGTCTTTTTTGTTTATATCATTTTATTATAGCCATCTCTCTTATACAGTCTGTCAATGTAATAAATTAAGTAAAATGAAACTTGTATTTGTGTGTGCCTGACACTGCATATGAAGCATTTTTTTTTGATATATTGTGAGTATATAACGTATCTATACATAAAATATCATTGGGTTAAATTCTTACTATTTCATTGTTTCCGCTTCAATATCGAAATGTGGAGTTCAGATAGTGATAGAGAAGTGTTTAATATTATATCGAATTTCGGAAGAAGATAGTGGGCGTGAAAGAGTATATATTATAGAGAAGGAGTGGATTTTTTTGCGACCCTGGATTCTCACGAATTTCAATTGAGATTTCGACTTGATAAAGAATCTGTTGAACAATTACTTCTTGAAATTTATCCAGACGTACGAATAAAAGGAGCCAGGTTAGTTTAATGGAGGCATTAATATTATACCAAACACGTCTAACCTTATTACATACCTAATTTATGTTGTCATTTCAGGAATCATGGGGTATCTCCATAACATCAATTACTGTTGACGCTGAGGTTCTATGCTTTAGGCACAATATCGATATCAGTGGCAGACCTATTTCCCTTGGTCACGGCATCACGTGTGAACGGGTGGACCGATTTCGATCATTATTTTTTTATAATATTCCTTGAAGTACGAGGATGGTTATTATGGAAAGAAAACATAAACATGTACCAAGGGCGAAGCCGGGGCGGACCACTAGTATATATATATTATATGTCTATGTTTGCAATGTAGAAATCAATTTCTTAAACATTGTATTGTAAATAATAAAAAATAAATAAAAGTACATAATAAAATGGAATAAAAGTTTTATTTCTTTATTACAGTTTAATTTTACATAATAATATGTAACTACATAATATATGCCAAAGAACTGTCCTGTGATTCTTACGCGACAACCCTCCATCGATTATCATCTTCTATACTATATTCCTTAACGCTGTAATAGGCTCTCTGAATTAAATACCTACATTTTTTACATAAGATTTACATTTAGTACTAACAAATTCTTTTTCTACCGTTTGTCTAGATATATTGCTTAATAATATACAAAAATTAATTAGGTAGTTATTGTGTGTTCAGTATTTCAATTATTGTGTGTTCAGTATTTCAATTATTTCTTCATAATATTTGTCCATCATCCTTATTATGTTTGAATTTTTTGGCTGAAAATAAAAAGTTTTCCTGGTATTTGACCACTTTTTGCATTAAATGTGTTGGTCAACGAAGACCAACATTCATCCTTTAATTTATTCGTAGAAGCATTAGTCTCCTTACTGGTTATAATTGAGCAACCTCGTCTTTACTCATAGCCTTCTTCGATTTCTGTAACAGAAATACCTATGTTTAACTTAAGAGTGTCCGAAGCAAAAAGTAAGCGGCAGACGATTTTAAAGAAGAAATATAAAGGCGTACTTACCGGCGTAATATCCATTTTTAATAAATATATAAACAGTCGTCGTTGTATTGTTATTCTTTAATTATAAAACTTGACAATGAATCAACAATGAATGACAATAATTTGACAACTGACAAGCAATGCACGCGTGCGCGAGAAAAACGTTCCGTTTTTGCTTTCTGTGTAACGCATTAGGTTGTTTAGAAGGAAAATTATCACGCAGATGTCTACAAATATATAGTTCTTTAGTATTAGTTCTTTATTAATAAGAAACTTTATTCTTAAAGTTTATAATTCGGCTGTATATTTAACTTATTTTGTCCTGAATTTTGTGTAATTTTAATTTCAATTTGGCTTATAACGAAACGCACATCTGTGAGTGAAGAGGGCTCGGTATTTTTATGACCAACGAATGTCCGTCGACAGCACGTCAAGAAATAAAATTGTGGAACGGTAATAACGACTCGTAGTTAGTTCTAGAAAAACGGATAGTAGCTTTGATACTATGACGATCCGTTGAATATAGGAACCGGGCATTAATGACTATAATGACCTAATGAGGGTGGTAAAGTGCCACTCGATACAAAACTGTTTTTAACATAAGATGCAGTGGATTCTAAGCGTTAAAAAAATGAGATAAAACGATTTTATATACCTTAATTTATTCAACAATTTAAGCACTTTAAAGCACTCTAAAAAGATTAATAGTCGACAATTTAATTTTATAGACACGTAGATATTAATTATACACAAGCTATAATATCAATAGATTGGAATAGATTAACCGAAAACTATACCATAAAATCACACGTTTTACCATTACCTACGTAAGTATACAAATAAATATTCGTACAACTATAACAAAACCTATTACTTGTAGCACAAGCCTTTCAAATGGCTAACATAATTTTAAACAAGAGCCTCAACGCAAAGGCAGATTATCAAAGTTTTGTAACTAAACTAGTAGTTAGCGCAAATCTAGTCGGCGAGTCCCCGTAAATCTCAATTTATTCTCAGTTAGGACACTGCCAACTTACCTAAGTTTCCGTATACATCTTTAATGTTAATTAATGTGGAACTTTTTATATAATGTTTTTAGAGTGAATGAAGTATGTGATTTGAATTATTGCAAATGTATTTTTTAAATAGTTGACTGACTAGCGTCAAAATATTTGGAGTGAACCTGCTTAATATTTACTGACAAAATTGCATAAAAAAGTAAAATTCAAATTATAAATATTGTATTATTCATATATTAGGCATCTTGTCTACCGCTGGTTCGGTTGAAATAAATTTGATAAATTGAGTATTTGGGACTCGTCTTGCAAATGATTGTATTATGTTATGTTTGAAACACCTAAATACCTATTATAAATAAAAATTAATAGTTACCAATATTTCCAATAAATTCAACAATGAACTGCACCCGAACTAAAAAGCAGTTAAACCAACATCGATAAAAAGACCACATCGCTTAGCAAAATGGAATATGAATCGATAGCTTAGACTTCAATTTATCAATAGCGATCTACAGCGCTAATCCTGAATTTTCGGAGTGCACCCAATAAAAATGTTAAGCCGTACGTTTCAATCTGTACCGTATCGTAGCCTGGGGCAGATTTACATGCATACAGAGAGTGCCTTTTATTTGCCCCGTACCAATACAGTAGGTCTTTTGAACTGAAAGCACTGCATCATGCATGTATGGCATCTTTTGTTCGATATCGGCTCGGTATCGAATTACAAAGGAAGTCGAATGATAAGGATTGTTTATAGTGTAGTGTATTTTGGTACTTTTCGTACGGTTTGTGCTGAAATGTTTTTTATAAGTGGATTTCACACGTACGTACGTACGTTTCGTTTTCCGTACGTTAAATATAACGTCAGACTCGTTATGTACATAGTACGTATATAGACGCTTTAATTAAGTACCTTCTTAGTTATTCAAATACACTACATAATGTTGTTTCTTCGTAAAGTATTTTAATAGAGTAATGCTAAGCTTTTGTAGAAGCTAAGAATTAAACAAGAATTAATTCCATGTCTCTTTCAATCTAAAGTTAAAATTATGGCTTAAAAATTGACTCTATTTTAAAACATAAACATAATCTATTTTAAAAAATAAAACATAAAGTTAATGCCTAGTGTATAAAAATCTCGCTATTAGGTACAAAATTTCGTCTTTCAGTTGCCATAACAACAATGCACATAATTCATATAAAACTATAAGCGACTCTATTTCCTACAGCGACTAATGATACCCAGTTTTATCAAGACTTGAACGTTAAATAATCTTTCTAAACCTGTCTGAGCCTACCGTTTAGTTAGCGAAGTCCAAATATAAATGCAGTTCTGTCGTGTCGACTCGAGATCTTGAATTATTGAATAAGACTGTAAATAGAATGATTGACCAGTCTATTGCGGCGGTCTAAGTGCTTACTCCATGGTACAGGTTAAGGGAAGGATTTTTATTGAATTACAATCTTAAATTAACTACTACATTAGTTAAACGAAGTAAATAAATTAATTAAGCCAAGATCCTAAAATCAGAAACATTATAATATGAATTTCGTTTCCGACTTTAATGAAAATTGAAGATAAGGTTCGGGCTAATTTTTTTTTTGACGTGACAACGTCTTAAATTAGGTTGCGGCTGGGAGTCACTTATGAAAAAGTGTAACGCTCGGTAACGTTACGATGAGTCACCGAAAGAGGCACGCGGGCATGGTTAGCCCGCCTAAGAGCGAGAGAGACAGACATAAAAAGTCGTTGTCACGTAAAACTTTCGCCCGTATACCGACTTTACAGGCAACCAATTTTTTTTGTTGCATGTGATAATACATTGTATAGTAATTTTCTCGATATACCGATTGCTATTATAAAAATAGCTTAGATTAGGATTGTTACTTCTTAACAATATAAAAGACAAAGTGTCCTTCTACTGTTAGTTTATAAAAAAATACCACAAGTGTTATGAATGCATATTTACCTCTTAAATAATTGCAAAGTTCCATACGATTTCCGCGTAAATTGTCTCTTTCATTTTATATTACTGTTATACCGATCATTAACTCAAGAGGCGATAAGCCACAATTTGCAGAATTTATACCCCGGTTCGGTTAATAAGCGACACATTTTCCAGAATGTTCCATTCAAGCGAGGATCAGGATGGAAATCACCCCATATATGTAGATTATAGGCATATTTAAAGCTACCAAATCCTTATATGCGGAAGTTTGTTTGTTTGACTTTCTGTCACGTTGCAAAAGAGTGACTTTAAATGAGTTTTGTGTTTGAAGTGGTTAGGAGTGAATAACATATTATTCGTGCTTTGACCATGCGAGTGAAGCCGTGGAACGTAAGTAGTAGTACGTACCTACTAAGTAGTAGTAGGTATATGTAATAATTTATTTCAAGTAGAATTATAATGCTGTTTTTATACGAAACTAACGTAGTTATAAAACCATCGGAATGAGAAAATGACCGCAAAAATTTTATTGTTTGGCTTCACGTGATTTACAAAGAAAACTGTAATTACTCTTCGTCGAAATTGCTTAACGTAGTTTGTAATTACATATTGTATTATGCAATATGCATATTGCATACCTAATTTTACTTTTTTAAGCTATTACATAGCTTCTATCGCGGGCCTTGAGCGCGGGGACCGAATCGAGAAATTCCGTAACGAAAAAACCTCACGCTCCCCACTCCGACGGGCGGAGGTGTGGCTTGAAGGCATGCTATGCAATAGCTTTAGCGCGGCAGTACCCGAGTGCCACACGTTTTCTTTAATATAATAAAAAGGCAAAACAGTTGACAGACGCAAAAGTGCTCTACAAAGGTAAATAAAAACAAGATTTCTACTTTCAATGCAGAAACTTATTTACACAGAATTAGGAAGCATAATAGGTAATTATTTTTTGATAAAAAACTTAAAACCACCTTCATATTGTCAGACCCAACCCAAATTTAAATGGAACCACATGACAGGCACCAGCTTTAAAAAAAAGAATTATCAAAATCAGTTCACCGAGTCGAATGTTCTGAGGTAACAAAGCCAACAATGCAGGCGAATTGAGAGCCTCTTTTCAACCCATACCAACTAAATATCTATGTTTAATGCTATTTTACACACAATTTAACAAATTAACTGCGTATAACTGTAACATGCCTACCTTTGCAAAGCATACAGTAAATCCTCTAATTCGAGCGCAGTTCGCGAAACAATTCCCCATGGTATTTTGAGGAAAATCTCTAGAAAATGGTATATTCGGAATTATATGTATGGCCCGTGATTTAGACGCTCAAAAGATTTACATCGCTTATAACTGAGTATTGCTTACGATCGTGGTAATGTGTGTGATTCGAAGTTGTTAAACATAACCAGTTGTTGTTCTGAATAATTTGTGTACCTATAAGTATTAAAATGAACAATGTTTTTCGTCTATATTATAGTTCGTATATTTTTAGGATACTTTCATTTCAAATTGTTAGTATATGTTTTATGTAATAATATCTATAAAGAGTTATAATTATAAGTTAATATTAATAATTATTAAGTATAAAATACATAGGTATTATTTGATTATTTTACGGCACGAAATATTTTTATGACAATAATAGATCTTCGAAATCGGCTAGATTTCGACGATAACGGATAAATAAAATTAAAATCATATCTTAAAAAATAATGTGATCAATTTCTAAGATAATATTTAACAAAAGACGAAGGTAAATATATAAAACAATAAATAACCTTTAGTGTTTGGAATCTAGAGTTGTCTTGAATAAAACTTTGAATTAAATATTCTTCAAATCATTGTTTATTAGTGCTGAATTCTTTGAAACAAAATTACCTATTTATTACTTTAATGTATTAATATTGAGCATCTGTATTAATGAATGTTAAAGATAACTTAGTAATAAAAGGTTTATGAGCAATATTTTCAAAGATTAATGCGATAATATACTCTTAATAATAATACACCACTTCACATTTAATACCCAGTCACAGTAAAAGGTTATCCAGCTAGTTAAACAGTTTTAAAGAAATGAAAGAATATTATATTAAATAAAGTAGAGCAATCACGAAGCAAAGGTTTTGTGCACAATATAAAGGACATTATGAATTCTTTTCTAGAAAAATATAGTTATTCCACCCGTGTTTACGTTGTTAAACAATAACGCATTGGCAAACATCCCTAGCCAATATGCTATACTGTGGCTACAGAATGGGCGGTTTGTATTTGATTTTAATGTGTAAGAAAAGTTTTCGCGCCATTAGCACGTATTGTGGGAAATAATGAAATTCTAAGCTGGTGGTTAGTTGGATATTAGCCAGTGTTCAATTGGGATAAATTACTTTGTATGGTTAATTTTATGTATACCAAATCTCGTTTACCAAAATTTTATGTAGGTAAATTAATGCGAATTTTACATATCTTTATATAATGAAGTACAATTTATAAGTTATTAAGCACCTTATGTACTTTAATCCAAGAAATAAAACATATTTCATTGTTTTTGTCTTTTTATTTTCACTTTTACAGCCATTGTTAACATGGTTGAACTCTTTTCACCGGCTTATCTCTTGAGGTTTACTCTGACAGATAGCCTATTTATGTATTACTAGCTTTCCACCCGCAGCTTCGCCCGCGCAGTCAAAGAAAAACCCGCATAGATCCCGTTCCCGTGGGATTTCCGGGATGAAACCTATCCTATTTCCTGGGGTAAAAAGTAGGTAGCCTATGTCCTTTCTCAGGTATCAAAATATCTCTATACCAAATTTCATGCAAATTGGTTCAGTAGTTAAGGCGTGATTGAGTAACAGACAGACCAGAGTTACTTTCGCATTTATAATATTAGTATGGATTTATTAGTATCATACATAATATGATTTATTATTTATCCTAATACTTTGTTGAAGAAAGTTCTTCGAACGTTAAATTCAACATTAATTACATAAACACACAATTCTGTAAGCAATAATAACATTTTTCATAAAAATAAACGATCGTACATGTAATGGCCCCTTCCAAGGGCCTGCGGCGATTCGACTAAACTATTCTATGCATTCGAGATTGATTCTATCATCTCATTGCTTTATTTATTGACATCCCGTGTTTATTCGGGACTGATGGTATTATATGATATTAATATGCAAACAAATCACAATGGTTTTAGGCTAATAACACGTAATCGGACGTAATTTTATTGTTTTGTATAATAATGTTAAACACGTCTATTTTGCTACTTAAAACACGATTAGTTTGTTGATTCTATTAATTTTGATTAACTTTCCTGTAACATAAGTTATGAAACCATTGTTAGAAACGGTTCAGTCAAATAATCTCCGGTTTATACAAGTCGGTGATTCGACAGGAAACAACTTTTTTAATGAAAGCATATCCAAGAACCGAAAGTTCTACAATAAGGCATCTACTGATTGGCTGATGGCTTAAATCTTACAATACAGACACATATGGACTGATAAATGCTTAAAATGAGTGGTCTAGCATCACTATATCAAAAATTTAATAAGAGTACTATGTCCTCTACGGACGAGCTTGATATTTAAGCTACTTATTACGAGTATGCCACAGCCTTGCTAGCGCATAATTGTAAAAGTGTGTCTCTCTGTATTCATGTTTGTATCCGTTGTTCTTTTAAAGCTTTGTGCATTTTTACTCCACCGCGTCATTAGGAAACTTATGTTTTTCAAGTTTATGTAGGTTATTTCTTTGGCACATTCTGAAATGTAAAAGAATGTATTTTAAGAGACTTGGTTCACCTTAACTGTGACAAAAGAAACTAATATATTAGCTTTTAGGCTTCTCTATAAAGAATCACGTGATTGTATGTATGTTGTAGTGTAAAGGTAATTTTTTTGTAATAATAAAACTAATGTTTATGTAGAGCTTGCCGCCGCTGTTCGTATTTATATATCGTTTTTTTTTTTATATATCGTTTATTTCTTATTCTTTCATAGACATAAACATGGACATATTCAATATAGTTTTGTTCACAATTAAAAAGTATAAGTGGCACCCGTTTTAGGCTTAGTTCGAAGAACTAGCCTGTATATACAGGCACCAGCTTCTCCCTAAGTCATTTGAACTTTTATAAAACAAAAAACTTGAAAAGTGAGCTAGTTAGATATATAAATGGTATGTGCAAGCATATTATACAAATATGATTATTAAATAAATATAAAAAAAATTAAATTTATGAGTAATGTGTGTGTGTGTGTGTGTGTGTGTGTGTGTGTAGGTGTGTGTGGGTGTGTGTATATGTGTGTCAAAATATTAAATAAAGTAAATATATCAAATAAATTACAAATAAAAAAGAGAATAAATAAAAATACAAAAAATAGGTACATAAAATAAACAAATATTGAGTTATAATTTTAATAAATTAATATGTAATTGATTAGATACTAAACAAATTATATATATTTTATAATATTTATATGTGAAACAAGATTAATTATAGTTTTATCTTTAGTAAGTTTTCGGTGGATTCATAAGACAACTTCTTTAACCATTCTGTGACTGTTTTTTTACATTTATAGTTATTCATAGAATATATGTTTAAGATTTTATTTGCTTTATTGTAAATATAATCTCCTAATATTGCATAAAACTTCATAGGAAAATAGTGTTGAGAACGTTTAACCTCACATACCATGTAGGATCTACGTTTATCAGTGCTGTTTAATTCAAATTCAAGTTCCTGGTGTTTTCTTAAAATAAGTTGCAGCAAAAACAATTGTCGCACTGTCAGGACTTGGCATTTTTTATATAAATCTTTGGTTGGATAATCAATTGGCCTAAAGGTCATGACTTTTAAAACTGATCTTTGTGCTCTCTCAATGGTAAGCATGTTACTCTTAGCCATGCCACCCCAAGCAGATATTCCATAATTTATTAAGGACTGGCATAATGTAAAGTATATCCGTTTAATGAGGTTGAAGTTCATGATGTGACGGAGATTTTTAAAAATAATTATCAATTTACGAATGCGGGCAGCCAGAAGTGTTGCATGTTTATTAAAATTTAGATAGCAATCAACCATAACACCTAGATACTTAATGGAATCAACATTTTGAAGAGTTATACATGTACAAGATAGTTTATCATGGCAGAAATGAGCTTTAAGTGTTAAGTAACTTGAATGTCTTATAGAATTTTTGTTCATGCCAAAAGTTATGTATTTGGTTTTATCAGAATTAAGAGTCAACGAATTAGATAGCAGCCAATTACTTACGATATTTAAACCAGACTGTGAATGTGAAAAAGCTTCCTCCCACGTTCGACCATCAAATATTAAAACCGTGTCGTCTGCATAAGCTATTATTTTGCCGTTTTCAAGAGATAGATTTGTCAAGTCATTCATGTACAGTAAGAATAGCGTTGGACCTAAAATACTTCCCTGCGGAATACCAAAAGAAAGCGTTTGTTCGGTACTAATTAAGCCGTTTAGTTTAACAATTTGTGTTCTATCGGTTAAGTAACTTTTGAACAATTCAAATGGTTTACCTCTTATACCGACATAATTTAGTTTGTTTAATAGCAGGGGCATCGACACCGTATCAAAAGCTTTCGCGAGATCGAGGAAGACGGCCACACATCTTCTATTTATATCAAGATTAGCCACAACGTGATCGATAAGATTCTGTAGTGCGTCCGTCGTTGATCTCGATCTGCGAAAGCCAAATTGATTGGGTGATAAAATACAGTGCTTCTCAAGGTAATTAACTAAACGTGTATTCATTATTTTTTCAAATATCTTTGAGAGGCATGGGAGTATCGATATAGGGCGATAATTATTTACAGAACCTCTATCTCCCGCTTTATATATTGGATGGATAATTGCTTTTTTAAAAGTGTTGGGGAAAGTCCCAGAAGACAAGCACAAATTAAAAATGTACACAAGGGGCTTAACAAATATAGGTCTATATTGTTTAACTATATTGGCTGGGATGTTGTCCCATCCAACTGCACAATCACTTCGAAGAGAGACTATCAAATTGTTTATTTCTATCTCGTCGGTTTCATAGAAACAAAAAGAATTAGAAAAATTGGACGAGAAAGGAAGAGTCGCATCAGATGTATTATGTGAAATCTTTTCTGCAAGTTCCTTACCAATATTAGCAAAATAATAGTTGATACTATTCAACGTTTCAACCGCATTTTCAGAATTATTAAGTAAGTCACAGCCATTTTGATTTCTAGTATTCATGTGAGTAATTTTTTTTATGCAATTCCAAAGTGATTTATTGTTATTACTTGAGTTTATTATAAGTGTTCGTTCATAATTTCTTTTTACTTTTTTTAACAATGCGTTACAAAAGTTACGGTAACGTTTATAAGTGATAGATAAGTTAAGATTATTAGGCGCTTTTTTAATTTTTTTTTGTAGTTTATCCCTAAATCTAATGCAGCGAAGTAAACCAGGAGTAATCCATGGTTTGATAATTTTTTTGCGGCAAGAAATTTGTTTCGTAGTTGTAGACTGTTGTATACCCTGAGAAATAAGATTAGTGAAATAAGACGCGGCTAAATTAGGATCCGTTATTGTGTATAATTGAGAAAAATCTAATTTATCAAAATAATTACTCAAGGCATCATAGTTGGTTGTCGTTATATATTTAAGTTCGTTTTTTGGCCTATTTTTAGAAAAAAAGTGCAAACAAAAAACTACTGGGTTATGATCGGTGACTAAAGAATCAATAATAAAAGTATGATATAACTCTTTACTTTTAACCATAACATGGTCTAAACAGTTGTTTGATCGGGTTGGCAATAAATGTGCTGGTAAAAGTCCTGTCATAGCTATACAATTGAGATACTCACTTGATAAATGATCTGTGTTTGATGATTTTATGTCTATATTTATATCGCCTGTAATTATAATATTTGGATACATGGATAATTTATTTACGATCGAATGCAAAGAATTAATAAAATTTTGAATATTTTTAAAACTTGGGGAACGATAAATGGCTATAAGAGCTGTATCACTCCCAATCTTTAGTACTAAACAATTTGCCTCAGAAAAATCCGGTTCTTCAAGAACTACAGACATAACATTTTCACGTACATAAATAGTTAAACCATCATTCTGATTTAAATACTTTGTATTTGCAAACGATTTAAAGCCAGTCAAGGTAGGAATTATATTATTACAAGACAACCAACACTCTGTTAAAACTATAATATCAAATACAAAATTAAATCTCGACAACAATAGAAGCAAATTATCCCAGTTAGCACTCAAACTACGAATGTTTTGCGTTAATATTTTTAAATATGAATTCTTACGTATTTTGCTGCAACAAGATTCCGGGTCACTGTATACTGCACTTGGATTCATGTTATTATCTAAATCATCAAGCACACATGTTTGTATAAAATCACACATTGTTATTTTTTGCGAAATTGAGCAGGAGATTTAACTTAGTTTTAAATATAAAAAGAGTAAGTATAGCTTTCTTAAGCTTTGTATGCATGAAATATAAAGAACGGACAAGGGTTATTTGTTTAACATTATAAAGATTAAAATACGAACCAAAGAACAATAAGTTTTTGAGGTACCCTCTCATTAGCTGTAGAATATTAAAATTAATCAGAAAGAATACGGTAGGCCATCTAGTATCGTATGATGTTGTGTGGTACAAGTGATTAACGATAATATTTAATATAAATTTTTTACTTAATAATTTTGTTAACAATTTTGTAAAAAGTATGTGAAAATTGGGATATATAATGTGCATATTTATAACTTTTGTTTGATTACTTATTATGTATAATAATATATTATAAAAATATAATTTGTATATATGCGTGAGAAAAATAAGAAAATACTTAGATATAAAATATGATAATATTGGTAACTTAATTACTTTATGTGAAGAGATTTCCAATATTGATATTGTCTTGTTTAGGTGAACAAAGTTTTGTTTAATGTGTGTGTTTTGTAAGATTTGTTTACATAAAATTAAAAATAAGCTAATTATGAGACCCTTAATACGAACTAAAGAACAAAACGGGAGCCACTGCACAAAATTTCTTATACACATAGAAAATAGTCACTTTTGTTTCAGATTTTTCAGGGTACACTCGTTATCAACACGTATGGCTGGCGAACCTTCTTCCTTTTTGATGTAGATAATACCTCGAACTGTCCAATAAAATGAATAATTATTTTTCTTAGCAAATTCACGGGTGAGAAAGAAGAGTTTCTTGGCTCTGGTTGATAATGATTCTGATATAAAGATTTGCTTCTGTGGGCCGGTAATATTTATGTGGGTGGTATTTAGTTTTGAGCTTCTACTCTCTTTGTTAAATCTCTTATAGTTATGTAATATCTCCTCCTTGGTGAGAATGGATACAAGACTAAGCAATATGGGTCTCTCAGATGCGGAACTTTTTCCAGTTCGGTGCACATTATTTATCTGTGATTTTACTAACGGACATTTAAGGGTTTCCGCAATGGCCAAAACCGAGTTCACCAAGTCCTGTTTTGTTTCTTTTTCTTTGACAGGAATGTTCCGAATTTCTAGGCTGGTTAATTTAAGCGAGGATTCCATGTTCTCAATTGTTTGGCACATATCATTTATTTGTTTTTGTTTTGATTTTAATTCTTCCTCAACCGTTGTTAGTTTAATTAGAACGTCGTCGTACTTGTCAGACATATATTGAATCGATTTTTTTATATCACTGCATTCGTCTTTTAATAAATTAACTGTGGTAAATATTGACGTAATCTTGTCTTCTTGCTCTGATTTCCAAGAAGAAAGCATATTCATAATATCTTCTTTTAGGTTTTTTATTTCATCATATTGGTCTATGCGTTTTCTTTTCGGTTTCCGCAGTGGAATGTTTCTGTCAGTATCCGAGTCTAGTACGCTCATATTTGAACCAGAGTCAAGTTGGCTTTTGCTCTTGGACCACAACGACGTGAGCGTTGGTGTCGTAGTAGTAGACGGCGGAGGAGAGCGCTGTAGTGGCATCTCGTTCATGCGAAGTTTGCGCGTAATTAAATGAAACAAAAAACACGTCTGCACGACAGCACGACCGCGGCGAGAAGGGAAGGGTATGTAGGTTATACTTAGATCTTTAAAACACAATAACGGATTTTGATGCAGTTTTTTTATTAGATAGGATTCAAGAGTTTAGAATATAATTAACACGTTCACTGCGGCATGTCCAGTATCGGGCCATCAGCGACTACACCACAGTGCGGCGCCCAAAATCGCAGTTTTCACCGTGGTGCGGCGAGGTTTTTTATATGTTAATCAATGACTAGAAAAGAGACAAATATATTTTTGTGATCACAGTTTGAAGTAGGACTCAATTTCGTTTAAAAATCGTATGGCAAAATATTGGACACACGCATAGAAAAGAAACCGTTTCTTTTGTGTGCGGCATGTCAAATATTTTGCCATGGACAAGCACCTCATGCCGCACTGTACTGCGAGCGCGCCGCGTGTCAGTCTCGCATAGTGATGTACCAGGACCGCACACGTCGTTATCAAATTTTTAAATGACAATGATACCTTAGAGGTTTAGTTTTTTTACTTTTTTTTATTTCGTAGCATAAATGCAAAAATGTGATGACAGTTGTGAAAATAATATAAAACATTAAAACAAAAGTTACTGAACAATTTCCTGATAGTACTCTATCAAGTACCTTGTTTTATATGTTTTTTTTTTTGTATCGACGATCTCGTTATCTGTTAACAAACAGACTGAAATATACAAATTTGATTTATATCGATATCGATGTTTTATTTTACAATGTTTCCCATCGCTATTACTGTAAACATACCGTATCAACGCAGTGCGGGATGGCAAAAAAATTTTCACAAAATCTGGGGTTTACATTTTCCCTCATATCTTTTAAACTATTGGGTCAAACTAAAAGCTATTTATGCGGTATATACAAGACTATATATACTATTATCTGAAAAAAAAAATTTGAAATATCTTGAAATTTCATGAAATTATTAACCTTCAAAGTCAGAAGGTGCGATGTGATAAAAAATGGCTCATGACGCACAGTGGTGAACTTGCCGATGTGAAGTATGGAAGACATGCCGCAACAACGGTAAGTTTGGCATTTTAGGTGCCGCAGTGAACGTGTTAATAAGTTTTAAAGAAAGCGAACGAGGCCGCGGGCGAAAGCTAGTTTATTATAATATTACCTTACCCTCTACAAACCTGACATATTTCAAATAATTCGCAACGTCCATCTTTCCATTATATGAAAAACCTTTACCAATAAACTACCTAACCCATTTCGCTTGTAAATACAAAAATCCCAAAAGAAGAGTGACGTAGAGATAAGACCCGTCAGAAGCACAAATTTCTTTCAATTTTCACAAAAGGCCGTTATCAGATCACGTTATATTGAATCGGGATAAAGTCTAATAACTTGTACGCGACTTGCTCATATTGAATCCTTTGATATGCCTTTGCTATAATCAAACATGTAACCCTATAAAAGTATAGCATATATTATTATGTACTTCATAACTACATACTATAATGTATAGTATGAAAGACTACTTTCACTTGCGCTATAGCCATGTTTGCTATTGTAAGATCCTATAGATAAATGTTTGTCATGGACTAAGCATTGCACTAGTTTAAATGAAAGTATTTCTTTATCAAATAAACAAATTAAAAATTGCAAAATTAAATAAGTTACATTGCATAAGCATCGTAAATAAGTTAATTATAATCGTGGCTTTATAAGCCACATAGCTAATACTAGCCGTACCCTGTGGTTTTACCCGCATTGCTCCGCTCCTGCTGGTCTTAGCGTGATGATATAATAGCCTAGTCTTCCTCGATAAATGGGCTATCTAACACCGAAATAATTTTTCAAATTGGACCAGTAGTTTCTGAGATAGCCTTCAAACAAACAAACAAACTCTTCAGCTTTATGATATTATTAGTATAGACTAATATTACATTATCTATTTGTATGTCGAACTACTTAGATAAATCAAACTATGATATACGTACCTATTCATTCAGGATATTAATAAAAATTATCTTATTTTCTTTTGTTTCATTTCAGTTAATAATACCTTCTTCGTCTTTAACCACGTTCAGCCACAAACACACTATCTGGTTTCCACAATCACTGAAACTTACCAGACGTTTAGTTTCACCGCATTGCTGTTTGTAGAGTTAACTTTGATGGCAAATAGTTGAAATATGATACATGAATAACTGAAACATGGTGGCAAATACAAAGTACATGATGGTAATATTTCATCTAATAAGCAGTCAATATCAAGTGATTTAAGAAAAAGTAGTTGAAAGTGTTTATGTTTGTTTAATTGTATTGCTTTTATTTTATTTTTTGCTCCGCACGTAGCTGCAGTCATCATCGATAATTAAGATTAAGACACAAAGATTTAAGAATACCATTAATTTAAAAAAAATATACTTTATTTTCCTTTTAAAATGAGTACACGGTTTACAATACTTTGCTCATATGTACATGATCTTTATAACACACAGATATCAAACTAATCTACTTGAAAATTAAAGATTTTTTACGGATTTTAAACGCGATTTATTCAATATATTGTTTTCCCAATGTTTGATCATAATTTCTAAATGTATAATACTCGCGTAAAATCAAACACTAGAAAATACTAATCTACTTTAGTTACATTTAAAATATGTATAAACTATCCCGTAATGATCAAAGCACTACAGTTGCACGCTCTAAAAATCCGTCAAAGTATTAAAAAGTGGAAGCTTATTATTTTCATCAACTGGGTGGAAACATGGACACTGAAACCTTATTTATATTCCTCGTTATATTTTGCACGCGACTGCGCTCGCGTTTAGTTCTGAAAGATAGGTTTTGTGTTCAGTTCTGCGTGGGTAAATTATTGTGGGTTTTCGTTGGAATTTTCGTACATGAAATTGTTTGACCGTTTTATAATTCAATATAATTCAATTCAAGCGGTTGTTTTATTTCGTGGGTTTTGTGTTCTAGGAAGGAAAGTTTAGGAGTGTAAATGACAACTCATTAAATGGTTAAAACATAAAAATTATGAGGAAATAGAGGAATTATTAAAATTTAATTAAATATTTTTTTAAATAAAGCAACATATATATCTAATATATACACATTACACACACGCACACACACACACACACACACATACACAAAGATACACACCTGTTCTGTTCCTTATAGTATATCTGAATAGTTTTTACATACCCATTTATCTTTATATCACTTTTTACTTTATTAAGGAAATGTTATTCGTGTAACAATAAATGGTAATGTACTCTAGGAAGAGCGAGATGTTCTACCACAAGCTTATAAATGCTTAAAAGGATGTCTCAATGACTGATATAATTGTAAACATATTTGTTAACGAATAAATATTTTTGATTTTGATTTTGATTTAAGTTGTTTTCGTCATATTTGTAATCCTATATTGCATGAAAAAGCTAGTAAATTAAGTTAAACGTTTTAAAGCTCTCAACCATCACAGAGTCATTAGACTCATTACCTCTGTCGGTTCTCACTAGAAATTGTAATAATGTATGAAATAATTGTATAATGTAGATGTAGCAGAATGTCTAAGAACCTATAAAATTTGTACCTCAGCTTTGTAACTATATTCAGCAAATAAAGGCAATTTGAATTTGATTTTGAATAAAAATTTACAAGAGCACAAACGAAAAAAATAGAAAAAAATATCAGGTTTTGAAGGACATTAAAATAATTCCAAAAAAAATATATTTTATATAAAAATATACGAAAGTAACAAAGTGCCTTAAATAAAGGCACGTTCACATAAAGGTGTAGCGCAACCGCCTCACCGCGGACGCCACCTGCTCGCCGCCTAACGCGATATTTAATTAACGACCCTTAGCATAGAGATTTGGAAGAGACACTACATAATAATAATTACCTAGTATGAAAAATAATTCAGTTGTACCTGTTTAATACTTTTCAAATAGAAATTAAGTTTAAAATAAATATATTTTATTTAATGAATTATCAAAACGTGTGTGTTTTTGGCAGACTTTTTGTCTATCAGAAGAACATACAATTTTAGCTGTTGCAATTATGCATCTAACAACAAAAACTGTATAACAAACACAATTTTCATCAATTTATATAACTAACGGTACTGTTGAACTACACCATAATATAGAAATTTTACCTGAAAATAAAATTTGTATTATGTTTCCTAAGACGTCCGTAGTCCATTATGGGAGAGAGTACATCGCCTTTTTCCCCGTGAAGTCGCTAGATGGTGCTAGTTTTAAGCCCGTCACGTGGTACCGCCGCCAACGCCGCGAGTGGTGGGGACAAAACTCACCACAGTTCCGGCAAGCCACCAGAAATATCCTCATTGTTCGTCTCATAAATGATACGGTAGCACTGGTACAAAAATAACACCAGGAAGACCTTATCTGGACTACGGACGTCTTAGGAAACATAATACAAATTTTATTTTCAGGTAAAATTTCTATATTATGTGTTCCGTTTGACGTCCGTAGTCCATTATGAGAGAGTTGTTTGTTATCTCCTGGTGGCTTGATAAATAAAACGCAACAATGTGATAGAGTAATGCCCCAAAAAGGTTATAAATATCCTATAAACAAAGTATATACTTAATGTATAAAATCATGACTTTGATAATTATTGAAAATTTGTCTCAATACCTTATACATGGTACATAATACATCCATAAATATACTACAAGTACCTATATCTTGTCAATATTTTAATCAGTATATGCCTTTCAACCTGAGTAGGCTGAAAAATCTCGATTGTGATTACTAATGACTTCTATTTTGATTAGCATTATATACACTACGACAATAATATAATAATAATTCCACCATGTGGCGGAAACACGGGGGTTCGAATCCCACCTTGTGATCGAATTTATTATATTCTTTAAAAAATTTGTATGTAAATACTAAATAATAATGTTTATAAACATCTCTCTAGTTTACTTTTGCAAGAATGTCATTAACTAGATATTTTTCCAAATAGATTGATGATGCTACTATAACTATGTAACATCACCCAGATTTCGACCTCGACTCGAAAACAGCTCGCTTTACCCTGCCACCTATGATAGCCGCTGTAGCTGGTCTCACCGGATGCTGTGTAGTAATAAACAAATTAGTCAGAGAACCTCTTATGGATTGGAAATGCAAAGAAACGTTCTTATGTGCCTTGAAACTGGATTTATATTTACATAATAATTGCTAGTATGTGGAAGAATATGTTTTGGAGCCCAATGCGGAATGCGAGGTTAAAACGCGTCTTCACTATCGACCCATTGTTTTGAATTGTAATGTAAACAGGAATAAATAGAGAACACGTCCAAAAGCTAATAACAGTAATCACATAGCTGCGCGTTAATAAATGCAAACAATTTTTTGTTTATTTTATTAATCACATAGATAAATAATTATTATGCTGATTTATTTTAAAATTATTTCGATAAGAGTTTTTGAATAATCTTCCTTGCCTTCCGGATTTGTAATTTTGAAAGATTTGTTCTAGCTAAGGAAATACCCTGAGGTAATGTTTGCTTAAATGATCAGATGAAATTTTAATATAATTTTATTTTAATACAAACTGACTGATTTTATGTATAAGAATAGTGTACTAAACCGTCAGTTATACATAATTTAGCTAAGCATTTAGCATCCTTTTATAGCCTGGTCAGTAGTTACCAGCAGACTATGTATGTTTCTATTTTTTTAAGCTGTCCATCAAGGTGTACAACAGATTGATCTATCCAAAATGAGCCAGACTTTCAGCTGTAGGTTCTGTATATGAGTTGGTGCTGAACCTGTGCGTGTTTGTCAGTGAACGATTGAGAAGACTTATCCTGATAGTAGCACGGCTCTTGAGGTCTGGGTGCAAAGACTGGTTCTTCCACTTGGGTAGTATTATAATGAACTCGAGGCAATAGAGCCGGTTGTTTAAGTTTAAGTCTGTCTTACTTGAGATGACGTAAGCTGTTTGAGCTGTGATTAAAATTTATTTGTAGAATTCCCCTCTGAATGGAAATGTTTGTGTCGACTGTTCGAGCACGTTGCATTAGGAGCCGGCGCGATTGCGCGAGGATTCGGCTTCCTAGCTGTACAGCTTGTGAAGTGTTCAAACGTTCAAACTAATAACTCTTGTCAAAGAGATCTCGTTCTGCCTTTGAATGAAATTTTTTCTTACTACCTCGACTGTCAAGGTTAGGAAAGCTATTACTGCAAACATTTCAATTTCCATACCAACTTTTTTGACACTGGGTCCAAGGTCCTTTCATTCAATGCTTTGACTTTCCTGTGAATTGGATACGGCTGGTAGATATACTTGTTTTTACACTTACTTGCTTTTAAAAGATGTTTTTGAACTAGATCTTTAACAAGTGCGGCAGTTCATTCTTCCCCGGAGGGAGACAAAGGTTTCAAAGTTGATTAGCCCTAAGAGGCGTTCCTGTAGCGCTGTGGCGTGTGTCAGTACATCCTTCCCCGGAGGATGATAAAATTTGCAACGATGACAAACCTTGATAGGCGTTCCTGTGGCGCTACAGCGTGCGTAAGTGCATCCTACCCCGGAGGGTGATGAAGGTTTCAAAATGAAAAGCCTGAGAGGCGGTCCCGTACCGCTGCAGCGTGCGCCACTGCATCCATCCCCGGAGGGTAATGGAGGTTGCAAAAATAATAAGCCCGTGGGGCGTTCGTGTAGCGCTGCGGCGTGCTCCAGTGCATCCTTACCCGGAGGGTGATAGAGGTTGCAAAAGTGCTAAGCCTGTGAGGCGTTTCTGTAGCGCTGCAGCGTGCGCCAGTGCATCCTTCCCCGGAGGGTGATGAAGGTTGCAAAGGTAATAAGCCCCGAGAGGCGTTCCCTTGGCGCTATAGCATGCGGCAGTGCATCCTTCCCCGGAGGGTGATGAAGGTTGCAAAGTTGAGAAACCCTAAGAGGTGGTGTGCCTGCTTGAGGGACCAACTGCCTGCTATTAAGCCTGTTTTTAGGCACTGACACTTTCAATTTACCATTTCCATTTTCCAACTTGCTTCCGTGCTCCAAACCATTCGTAGAAAATCTTAAACGCTCGGGTGTCAGAATAGATTCTATCGGATTGATATTCCAAAGCAGGTTAGAGACGAACTTTATTTCGAATTGAGTTGAATTGCAATTCCAAAGTCTCTGCAAGCCAATCAATTGGCGATTTGTGCTGAACAATGAAACAATATAACATAATATGTAAATTTTTTACATTTCTTGCAAAATAAATAATTTCATTTCATTTCAATGTGGTATACATGCTGTTCTGGTGAATGTAAATCATTGCCCACGTAGATCACCAAGTAAAGGCCACAGTCCCTTGGTTCTTGAGCAGTCCAGTTTGTGACTGTCGCAAACATTCTATGAGCTGACGCTAGCCCGAAGGGCTGATACGTTATCTTAAGTAATCGACCTTCGTTTATGATGTATTTATAATATCGATATGGTATTCAATAGTGATACAAGGATATAGGAGGCGTCGATACGTACGGGTAGTCGATAGCCTCGAAAATACAAAAATTATAATTTTAAGTAGAGTATGTCATGTCACAGTTAACAGTGGGTGTGAAATTGAAAATTACTCTGTATTTGCAGAACTTGCTTTTCTTAATTATAAAAAGGGGTGATTAACAATAGAGTCATGGTGTTCGATTGACGAACCCCTGATGTTCAATAGTGGCTTGAATCTCCAAAGACATAAAATATGATGTCCGAGTTAAAGAATAAATAAATATTATTACCTCTAAGTGAAAACTATGGCTGGTTTTCGAATTACATGGTATTCGAGGGTGATGAGATTAATTTGAGCTTTGTTTGTTGAAAATCTCTCCCCCCCCCTTTTTATTCTTTTGGTGTTTCCCCTGATTCTAACTTTTGTATTGATGAAATGATTTGAAACGACTTAAAAAGTCGATCTTAGCGGTTATTGAATGTACTGGTAAAAACTGATTGTGACGAGTTTTAAACCAACTTATCAAATCCGCCTATCTGCATACGCAGCGTATGCCATGCCAGGCGTATGCCATGATTAGTAAGTTAAAAAATACATTCCACAGCGGGAGGAATTTTATATGAATTTAAACTTATCAATAATCTCCTTCAAAGCATCTCTATTAATTCTTAAGTTTATTTGTATAGAGAATAGATATCGCATTTAAATTTAGCAGTAATTAGGCACAGAGTCGCGGACTAATTTAATACGTCAGGCAAAAATTATTATTAATATAATTGTAAGAAATTGATAATAATAATTTACCTATTTCTATTGTGCTTACAAGATATAGGCAACTACATTCTACTTGATTCGACTCGTATCGGATGGATTTTCTAATCTAACGATATTAAGAAATCTTTTTTTTTTTTTTTTTATATTTACCCTCAATTCGGAAAAGGAAGGCACATTCACATACATTTATAATGTCCGCGTAGCGAATACGATTCAAGGAGGAATAAAATCAAAAGATCGAAACACGTTTCGGATCTGCTTTCGGCAATTAATACTATCTTAAAACCGATATGTGTGAAAATGGATTATCTAACGTGTAACATCCAGTAATAACCATTCACGATGAAAGATTTGTATTGAAATCATCGTAAATCACGTATAATGTATTAATGACATGACTCACCGTGTTGAGACAATATCTCAAACCTGCACACGAGCGGCTGAGCGCGCGCTGGCGGCGCCATACACGCTGCGGCGGTTCCTCGTCGTCGCTGGACCCCGAACAAGTAGAACTCAGCTCGGAAACACGTAGAAAGCGCACTGTTAAGACGCTCGACACGATTCGGTAGGCCCTTGGCCTGCGCTATAGACCTATGGTCGCGATGCCACGCTCGTGGTTGCAGATTTATACTTCATATAAATCCGAATTTCGTTCTTCGTTTGAAATAACGATAACGCAGGTAACACTATTCAATATTCATTTCACTATGAAACGTAACGGACTTTTTATAAAACTATAAAACTATTTAAAAATAAAAAACTGAACTTTCTACTTCAATCTCGAAAGTTCGTTTAAAATTGTTACTTAAATTTATTTAAATTTAAATTATGAATATATGTATTTTAAAATACAGTATTTTAAAATAACATATAATCTAACGACTTGCGTACGGTTTGAAAAACGACGCAACAATGAGGATATTTCTGGTGGCTTGCCGGAACTGTGGTGAGTTTTGTCCCCACCACTCGCGGCGTTGGCGGCGGTACCACGTGACGGGCTTAAAACTAGCACCATCTAGCGACTTCACGGGGAAAAAGGCGATGTACTCTCTCCCATAATGGACTACGGACGTCAAACGGAACACATAATAATCTATACTAATATTATAAAGCTGAAGAGTTTGTTTGTTTGAATGCGATTATCTCGGGAACTACTGGTCCGATTTGAAAAATTCTTTCGGTGTTGGATAGCCCATTTATCGAAGAAGGCTATAGGTATATATCATCATGCTAAGACCAACAAGAGCGGGGCCACGCGAGTGAAACAGCGCGGAACAGTTAGTTTACAATACTTTACGAACAACTGCCTTATTCATACGCACTACGCAGTCTAACACTTTCTATAATGTGTCCCTTCCAGCAAACAATACCTCCACTCACGATGTTCTTGAGCAATCTTAGCTCTCGTTGCCTTAATTGTATTTAGTCAATTAGCATACGAAATTTCATTTACCAGCCGTGGTAATTACTCGCGTTATGTACTACATTCGCTGGTGCTTATCTCTTGTATTGACTTACTTTTGCTCTGTTTATGATGTGCTTTTGATGTCTGTGTTTTTGTAAAGTTTGAAGGTAAATCCTGATGTGGTTTTGATATTTGAAATGTTAAACGATTATTTTCAATAAAATGAAAATGAACATTTTGTAAAGCAACATAAAAAACTAATTCCTTATTGTTTGAACCTTCGAAGATGATAGTAGTTTTCAATAAGTAGGCACTTAAAATAATTTTATAACAGAAAATATTATAGGCTAAATTTTGTTTAATAATTATTGAAGAAAAGGATTTTAGAACAATTACAATCTGTAGATTGAAGCAGGAAACATATGAATTCGCAGCAAAAATTATCAAAAACATTCTTTACATATTATAACAACTAAAACATTGTAACACTCTTGAAACCAAAATAAAGTACCTACTACAAAAGAATTCTTCAAACTATGCTGTTCTATCCACTATAACGTAGCGAATCAACTATGTATAAATCGAGACTGGTAGGCTACTTTTATTCCGGCAAAATTCTCCGTTCCCGGGGTTAGATTTGGATTGTAAATCCATTGACAAAAACTCAGTTATTTTTGCCTTTGACTACCATGTCATCCTTTTATGGTTACCAATTTTTCGTTTACCAATTAGTTTTAGTTTTATAAATCTAAATATTCACCATAATAATTTTTACAATTTCTTCTAAAACTTCTTCTTTCTCGAGCAAAAATTAATTCTAAACATTATTACCTACCTAAGCGAATTCGTACTTCATTCAGCAATCCACCATATAATACTAGGTATATTATGCTTCCATTATAAAAATGTCAGCCAACAACAAACATAATCCACATTCACAACAAACACTCAGAAGAATAAATTGACCATCCCAAGTCAAGGCATTTTTCATCCCAATATTTCAGCAAAAAGCATCAGCCATTAAACAGAAGAATTAGTTTTTCAGATCACGTGCTGAGCGTTTTTCGCCCTGATGACTTCGTGTCTCCAGTTTGATTACACACAAACATTACGTTTGTGACATGTGAAAATATATCGTGTGCGGTTATGATTGGCAAAATTTCTTGATTGCATTCTTTATAAGATTTCCTGGAGTTTTACAATTGTGGAGTTAAAATGAAGCCACTTATATAGAAAGTACCTAGACAAAAATAGAACCAAATCGAATTTAATACAGGCTAATAATACCTATATATTATAATGATATTATACATGTCATCATCCTATGATATATAAAAAAGCTACATACGTTAACCGCTCTCTATTTTGGCAAGAAAAAACTCAGCTAAGTGCCCGAGTTTCACTTAGTCACGCACCATTCAGCGTCGTGGCTGGACGTTCTTTTTATATTTTAATCGGCAGTTGTTATTACGAAGTACATGAGTGAGACATGTATTATGTCTCGTGCGTGAGAGTGAAAGAGAACAACTGTATTGGTGATAATGCGTTAGTAAGTAGGTATGTATTAATTACGCTGTTTCTAAGGGCAATGATGTTGGCGTATGCCGCATCTACTAGTATATGGTCATTGTCATCATCTGGTTGAATCTGCTATTTGATTGAATGACTAGCGCGTTCATTGAATGACTAGGCTGAACGTTGATTTTACAAGCGCCACTCAACGTCCAACTTAAAAAGTTGTCCTTTGGTCATTCAATTTAATGTTGTCATTCAATGAACGCACAATCCGGCGTATTCAATCAAATAGTAGCTTTAACAACAATGGAAGTTAAGCCGCGAACTTCAGCTAGTCATTCGTAAAGTAATCCTATGAAGGTTCTTTATCTGGTGCTTGAAACCCTAAAACAGTCAATCCGGACAAAGCTTTAAAACTTCGGTTGTACAAGTGTTCTTCTTCTATTACTAGCAATTACCATCAAAGTAAATACATTTATTTTGACGAAGTCTCTTTCCAAAATAAATTGTGTCAAACTGAAGCCACCTTGAGCAGACCTTTTTTGTCTCACGGATTTTTTATCTCTATCGGTCAATATCAATAGAGACTAACCAATTGCAGAAGAAATGTATTAAGAAATTCTCTATGGGAAATATATTGAAAACTGGCGTACTATATAAGCTTTCCTACATACACCATTATATATCATATTTATTTATGTACAAACATACGAAGATAGAAACAAAGACTTTTGAGACTTTGTGAAAGTCGCTTAAAGGGGTAGAACTGAAAATAATTCATATTGAAATTACAGACAAATGAAAAGTAAATAACTTTAAAATTAACTTTTCACTAATAGTAGCAATTATTGCCTTCACATCATAGTTTCAGCGAAGTAAACAGCTAAAAATAAACCAAATAAAATCAAGGCATTTTCAAATAAATTTGCGCACTAACTTCTTCTTTAAAATATCGCAAAAACAAGAAACGCTATTAAATTTCTCTTTTTATTTCAATGTAAGGATCGAGGAGATGGGTTCTCGATTAATCCGGCGCATTTCCGTGGACTATTATAAAATCTAGAATGGGAAACACAGTAACGATAACTCGTCGAAAATTAGAATTTTAATCCCCTTTGTTGGAAGAGCCTTGTTTGTTTTTTTTTACAATAACGTTGAACGGATTTGTGTCTTAAATGTGAATATGAAAAATTCACTTTATTAATCTTGGTTGTTATCTTTCGAAACTTTTAATATAATAATTTTGCTTGAATATATAATTTATTGCTAAAAACTGAAATTTAACGAAAACATAGGAGTGTTCATTTTTCATGTTTACTTAAATGCAACCGTTTTATTTGTACAAATTAAAAGCTTTAACGCAAAATTAGAATGGCATTTATATTATTCCGTTCAACCAAATCCAATGGAGAGATTTATTTACATAGGAAAGTATTGCATTTTTGTCTATGAAACTTTATCAAACGTTTCCATTTTTTATTTTTTCTTTCATTATTAGTATTTGTAGCTAATAAGGAAAGAATAAATACGTTGTTCATAGTATTTTTTAATTTCATACTCAATAACAACAATTAACGCAAGAACCTTGAAGATCTTACCTACCTACAAACTTGCGTATTTTACAATTGTAAACAACTGTTTACTAAATCACAAATCCCTCTATTACGAGCTTTATTTATCAAGTCGTTAAAATCAATGCTGGAACAAGAGTATACACTTCAATTTATAGAAGGTCTTAAAATTTCATAGCAACCACGAACCCTCTTTAACAAATGCCCTAATTTTGCAACGAGTGCTTGGAGTCGTAAATTTATAATAGCATATCTTTTCGAAGGTTACAACTGGGTTACTTGCTGCGCCTAACAGCTTTTTAAGCTAAATCAATGTGCACACAAAATTTTCCCTACTTCAGTTCTACGCTTGCAATCACTACATAGTATAAAACAAAGTCGCTTTCTCTGTCCTTATTTCCCTTTGTATGCTTTCATATTTAAAACTACGCAACGTATTTTGATGCGGTTTTTTTAATAGATAGAGTGATTCAAGAGGAAGGTTTTAGTATATAATTTATTAGGCTTTAGACACAGTGGGCGAAGCCGCGGGCGGTAATCTAGTTTATTATAAATTAATCACTTTGGTCTGACGATTCTCACCTTCATAATACTTTTTGAAGAAACTGTTAATTATGTCATAGTTATTTGTAATCTATGGTTCATTTAGGTATGAAAGCCAAAATGTATCTATTTTTTATTATCAATACTATATGCATTTTCCCAACCTACTCTTGCTCAAGATGTAATGGCCGATGTTTAAATATGTAAAACGTATGATTCAGTAAATTAAAGTAATAAGATAACCTGGTTTTCCTTATTAAATTAACAGGCATTATACAACAATCACATGCGTATTGTCACTTATGTGGAGAGAGAGCTCCTCATAATGATCGATAGAGAGAGCAAAAGAGTAGAAGTAAATAAATGCAGTTAGTAAATATCTGTTTTAAAACATTAAATGTACAAATATTTTATGGAGATTGAAAACTGAAAAACTAATTTACTTATGAGAATTTCCATTAAGTAATTTTCCAATACACAAACAACGTTCATTACAAAATTGCTCTTCACATTGAGGATTTTAATACTGATATTTTATAAAATACTCATTTAAAATCTAAAGTCTTGTGGCCTTGATTTACGTTTACATTTTTCTGTAAGTAGATTAATTTTATATGTATAAATAAATAATTGTCAATCATTGTCATCATAAAACGTATTCTTAAAATATAGAATTTTATTACTGACCTACATTTATAGATGCGAAAACTGTTCCAGAAAAATCCTAAAATTAGAGTCGTCTTAGTTCATCTTTATCTTATTCATGCTGCATCTCTCTGAAAATAGTAGAGCATTCATGAATTGTGAATTAACATACATACAAACATTTTACATACGCATATATCACACCATGTCACAGATCTGTGGAATTTATTAATAGTAAGGCGTACATAAAGCCATAAACGGTTTTTTTTAATTAAATACTAGCGGTCCGCCTCGGCTTTGCCAGTTGTACATATTTCGCAATAAAAGGTAGCCTATGTTCTTTTTCAGCGTCTAAAGATTGTCTGTGCAAAATTTCATCAAAATCGGTCCTGTATGCGTGCAAACCTATAAATACATAATAACAAACCTTTACTCTTTATAATCTTAATATATATAAATCTCGTGTCACAATGTTTGTCCTCAATGGACTCCTAAACCACTTAACCGATTATAATAAAATTCGCATACCATGTGCAGTTCGATCCAACTTGAGAGATAGGATAGGTTTTATCCCGGAAATCCCTCGGGAACGGAAACTATGCAGGTTTTTCTTTGAAAACGCGAGCGAAGCCGCGGGCGGAAAGCTAGTATTAGAATAGATACTTAAAATATTTATACGGTATACCCATATTTACTGTAAACACAATCTTACTTTATACCAAGCTATACCTAGAAGTAATAAAGCAAGATGAGCCAACTTTATACAAGGATAAACATAAAAAATTAACTGCTGTATTCATTGATAAAACATAAAATTTCAGTACTTTCCACATTATGAATCTTTTGTAACGTTTTGAAATTTTCTTATAAACTTTTAGTATACGCCGTTCTTTTCCTCTTAAAAAGAATATAGGCAAGAATTTAAGAAAAGTATAATTTTCTAAAAGTCAGTTAAAGTTATCTAATATGCAATGAAAAAGCGTTTTATAAAATATATATATATATATATATACATTTTGAGCATTTATATTTTGTATTTGTATAACGTAATATTCTTATTTTTTATAAGCTTCTTTTGAGAAATAAAGCTTTTTTCCTCATTTATGTCAAATTACTTTGGCGACTATAAATGAGATGAAAGTCATGTGGACTTAATAAAAAAAAAATTATTGCCGTCAAGGTTTTAAAAAATAATAATGCAATTATTGTATTACATATATGATATTACATATTATGATCATATTTCTTATATATTTTTACGTAAAATATCTTTTAAATATCTCCTACAATATACCAACGAGCCAACACAATCAAATCTCTGTGAATCGAGCTCGGTTCCTCAAAATTTTCATACAATTCGTCTCAGACTTGTGAATACTCGCTGATTGTAACTATTTGTGAAATGTACGGAAAATATTGATATTTTTATTTTTTACTTTGTACATAATGTGATGTGATATTTATTTATTTAAACTTAGTGTTGAATTTAGTAACACAATAATTATAGTGTGCATATCGTGAATATGAGAGTTTCAATTTACTATTATAGTCACAGTCTATTTAACCGACATTTTAAATGACATTATATTTTCATTTTATAAACCATTCCAATTCTTTAATCGAGTAATACTCAAAATCAAACACTTAATTTTTCTAAAAAAAGAGAGAAATGTAAATGAATATCCAACTCCCAGTGACCCAGTCGAATCTTATACCTAGTACTTTACTTGATACTTTATAATATTCGAAATATTGCAAAGCTCTACCTAAAACTTCTAGAACAATCCCAGTACAATATTTCCAGCATATACTTATACATTAAAACAAACGCATGGCCAAGTTAAGTGCTCCTATATTCCTGCACCATATGTCTTCCACAATAGTAAGTGGAGGGGTGACGTCTTGAACATTAAATTTTTAACATCCAGTTGCAACTTCGTAGGAAATATTTTAAGAACACGTACGCTCTACGTGACTCCATCACCGCTGCGTTTACAGCGCCTTTATATTTTATGAAATATACTTGAATACTTAATATCAATAAGAATATTGTATTGAACGAGACATTGTTCAGTTTTAACAAATGTGAGTTTCACAGAAGTGCAGGCAATATCATAAAAATTTTTCTTTGACGTTATGTTTTGATAGATTTGCTGTATTAACTCTGATTTTGATATTTTATTTTATCATTTTAGAAAATAGGTTACGTGAATTGTTATTTCACTTTATACTTTATAATTAAGTTGTTATTCTAACATAAATAGGTTATTTTTGGACGATATATCTTATTTAACTTTAGAATAATCGCTCAGCCGAGGTTAAATTAGAGAACTATTATTCCATTTTTATTCTATTCACGATGTCATAATAAATTCCGATTTGATACAACGCCTTGGAAAGTTTATTTTACACAAATTATTTTCAACGCTACAATATAACCATCAGAACAAAGGACCGAAAGGCATAACGATTTCAAAAACTAAAGCAGTAAACCGATCCCTTTCTCCATAAACACTCGTCACTCGAATTACGTAGGTATTCCCTGATTCTTTGTAAACTGACCCTCATTACTGAGGAAACCCTTTTTTCTTTCAGACACTAATTTTCGGATGTCTTTGTTCGTGATTATTTCGTAATGGCGTCTCATATCAGTGACAGTGAAAAATTGTTCAGACGATTACAATGATCGATTTCCGGATGGAAATTATGTATGAGATTTATATTTGCTAGTTGCTTTGACGCTCCGACAAAATATACAATTTATTTTACCGAGGATTGGTGTTTGTGTCTTACTTTGTTTAGGAACACGATTTTTCTTAATAATGAAAGTTCACTTGAGAGTCGACATAACTACAGTATTCATATTCATTTTAAACGTTGTGTAGTGCGAAAAATACTCCTCCTCTTTATAACTGGTGTCGATTAGTGACATCAGTACTTGTACATACTTATTCCAATACCGGACGATTTCAATATCACATATATACTATCTGTATATTATTCTTATATTCTTGAAGAAATAATTCCGCTATCTAGCCTATTTCTAACTTGTACAATACTTATTCCAATAGCAGTATAGAGAAAAATTAAAAATGTTGTGTGGTTTTATGAAACCACGGTAAAAGTGAAACTTTTTTTCACACTATAGACATTTAACTAAAAATTATCGTATTTGTACGATAATTATCGTACGTATCGTGCGTCACGCGACATGCGCTACACAGACCAAAAACTTTGAGACGATGTAATAAAAGTTTTACTTTAAAAATATTCAATCTGCCATCATTTGAAACAGAACTACAATATCAAGTATACTATCTATGTATTCTGGAAGAAATAATTCCGCTATTTAGCCTATTTCTAAATTCAGAGCGTACGAGGCGACATCACATCGACTCGCCATTGCTCCGAAGGGACTGCTGGCAATTTTCCTGATTTCAACATCGTCTTATGAATGCATATGTCGGACATTGCTTGCCCTGTAATGATCGTGATTCGTGAATGTAGAATTTTATTTTTAATTTTTTATAAAGTTGACATAGATCGATAAACGGTATTTTAATTTTTTGTTATTACACGAATAGCAGTGAACCTTTTGTAAAAGTTTACATTCAAATCAAAATATGTACACTGTAAATGTAGCTTTATTGTTAAATTGATATTAAGATTATGTACACAAAAACCATGATTTTACCGCTTAATATGCAGTGTTTATTAAAAATGATTGAAATGTAAATAAATATTTTTTTTCTTTATTAAAATGAATGGGAGAAAATTCGAACCTCAGCGAAAGATGTAAGAAAACGATAAGAAGGCAAATTAAATACCTCTTCATTACCACGGAAACCAATTAATTATTCATGTTTTGTTATCCCAAATTGAGTTCAACATCGCGATAAAATTGTAGAGAATTCAGTAAACATTATTATTTTCTCTCAAAAATAAACTTACAACGAAAAAAATCAACGAAATATTGGTGGTATTTTTACGAAATTATTTTAAACAATAAAATCCGCGTCACTCCTGATTTTAACTAGTAATAATATTGAAGTTGACAAAAACAGAAATACAGTATTAAAACCAAAAGCAAGTGGACAATAGCAAAATAAAGTTACACGAGCTGCAGTCAACATTGCAATGTGTTTAAAATTCGATGCAGTTATAAAATTGTGAACTCGTCTGCCACTGTGAACATATGGTCTCGAACGTGTTTCAAATTGTGCGGGAATTCTAATGGGCACTCTTCATAATGGGCATCGTTGGCCAAACAAATGATCGTCGATGTTTACCGTCATTACGGCGATTACGAATAGACCATCTACAATGAAAGTCAATCAAAGATATTTAGGCCTTCTACACTATCGTGAATGCCTCTACTCGCCCAACACTGCTGATTGTGAAAAGAGCCCATAATAAATAAGTTATTTGAACCCAATATTTCTCTTCTAAAATGGTTAGTCATCGTTTTTGATGGGTTTCACCCCGTTCCTGATAACGCAAAGGCCTCATCTTACCTCCAATCCTCTGAGGAAATCTTCTTTTAATCTATACATATAATAAAATCGTAGGAAAGTCAAAACTGTACATTGAATATTTTTTTAAAAGAATACATAATCCATGATCTATAATCGATATAGAAGCCAAAAACATAGTTTTTAGAATTTTTGTCTGTTTGTCTGTTTGTCGGTTTGTCTGTTTGTCTGTTTGTCTGTTTGTCTGTATATTTGTCCGAGCTAATCTCGAAAAGTACCGCATAGATTGACTTCAAATTTTGCATGAATATTACTAACAGGTCGGGTGAGGCTTTTATATACACATTATCATGCTATCACCTCCGGGGGAGGAGCTGTGAACCTTTATTTTTCTAACGTATTCCGTGTATTACACAGCGTACAATCTAAAGACTCATGTTTAAATGTTGTTTTTGGGTAAGCCACGCTATTATCTAGCTTTACACTATAAAAACTACGTCATTTACGTAATTTTGGCAGAGAAACAGTTTAATGAATCTTAGTTGTATAAAGACAAATTTGAAACAGCGCCATCTATGAGACTTCATTAAAATCAAATCAATTTACATGTTTAACGCTTCTTGCAAATTTATAATTAAAAATTAAATAATATGATGTTGGTGGGGTTTTTAATTGTACTTATTTATTTAACTTTTTAACCCATGTCTTCCCAGAGTCCACTTCAGGTGCTTATATTTTATGTGAATATACTAAATAAAATTTTACAAGTGAGGGTAGATGTTTATTATTTGATGTCAAACAAGACACTATTAACAGTTAATAGTGACATTTAAAAAAATCCTTCTTGCGTTCCCACAAAAGGTAAGTTGTAGCTTTTATATTTATTCTTTATTAATTAATTATATAGTTAAACTCATGTTTTTAATTAGAATTGAAGTTACGACAAAATAAGAAAATGATGAAATTTTATTTTTATGTATAACTTTTACAAGACTATATTAAACGCCCAAAGAAGGTCACTTTAGTTCTTGATAGAATTTTATTTGTAAGTAGCTTTTTAATAAAATTAGGTAAAGTAATCTTTTCATTTTTTTTATTTACAGATTCAATGTTCATAAAAATTAACGATTTGCATGAGGATGTAGTAGAAATAAGTATCCTGGCGCGTGGTCAATTGTTGACTAAAGTTAATTTCCAACGTATGGTACAATCATTGGAAGAATCTTGGGTAATTTTAGAGGATATTTTTCGGGAATGAGAAAAGGGGCAGCCAACCACGTATCAGCGTGCGTGCGTGAGAATCTACCTACGTTTTAGTACCAAAAAAAAATGTTATTTTGAAACGTAAATATTGCACTCACAACTACTGTACAAGTATGATTTTTAATCGTGCTTTACTGTCATCTGATTGTTTTATTATCGTTATGGCTATCGCGGTACAGATCGTACTGGGGTCAGAGTACATATTATTATTTATCAATTGGTGTGGTAATATACGTACCACACCAAGTAAAATATTTACAATCATACCAAATGGATTAACACGGTATGTACATAAGGCGGTCTTATCGCTTACTAGCGATCTCTTCCAGACTGCCCAAGGTAAGAGATAAAGAATTATACTCATGATCCAGCAATTTTCAACCGAAAAAGAAGTTTTTCTGTAATTGGTAGTTGTTTCATTTATTTATTTTAAATACCTAATTTTACTTTTATATTTGCCCATTTGCATTACATTCAGCTTCCATAAAACTTATATAAATTTTATGTTTATTTCTGTCTAATATAAATACTCTTTTTTAGATATAAATAACAAAAACAACTTTTTTATTAAAAATAAGTACCTTGGGAAGATATTATCTATGTGTTAATAGAACAATACATAAAGGAAATTATGTTACGATTTTATACAATGAAAATATGTAAAAAAATATTAGCAGGTGTAATTATTATTAAATTGATCCCGAACCCAAAACTGTAGTTAATTTTTTTTGTCATTTAGTGTTTAATTCATGTCAATTGGTTCATTAATAAAAAAAATTATGATCATTTAAATAATCACGGCGAACATTTGCTAAGGCATTCATGTACAAGGTGTAATCGTTCTGTGTGCACAGGCGATTTTTTTTTGTAAGTATTACAGATAACAAAAAACTTTAAACTGATATCGAAAGTACTTAACCTAATAATGGCCTAATAATATCTTTAAACCCTCCCATACATTAAGTACATAATATGAAATATGAATATCCCATATACATTTAATATGAAAGATTTTAGCTTTCTTTTTCTTTTTTTGGTTGTCTGCTTTAATTACTTCGCAAATTTGAAGTGGCATTTTCCACGCTTTTGCCGGACATTTTCACGCATTTTCCGGATATTTTCCGGGCATTTTCCGGGCAATTCCTCACGCATTTTCCGGGGATTTTCCAGGCATTTTCCACGCCTTTTCCGGACCATTTCACGCATTTTCCGGATATTTTCCAGATATTTTCCAGGCATTTCCCAGGCATTTTCCTGACATTTTCCTGACATTTTCCGGAGATTATCCAGGCATTTTCCACGCTTTTCTGGACATTTTCACGCGTTTTCCAGATATTTTCCGGGAATTTTCTGGGTAATTCCCAGGAAATTTCCGGGGATTTTCCAGGCATTTCCACGCTTTTTCCGGATATTTTCCAGATATCTACCAGGCATTTTCCACGTATTTCCCAAGCATTTTCCGGACATTCCCTGACATTTTTCCGGGGATTTCCAGGCATTTTCCACGCTTTTTCCGGACAT
Organism: Colias croceus; assembly: GCF_905220415.1. Taxonomy (NCBI): domain Eukaryota; kingdom Metazoa; phylum Arthropoda; class Insecta; order Lepidoptera; family Pieridae; genus Colias; species Colias croceus. Next base: position 1,577,232 of record NC_059541.1, on the reverse strand, counting down.
TTTCACACATTTTCCGGATATTTTCTAGATATTTTCCAGGCACTTTCTGAACATTTCCCTGACATTTTCCAGAGATTTTCCAGGCATTTTCCACGCTTTTTCCGGAAATTTTCACGCATTTTCCGGGGTTTTCCAGGCATTTTCCAGACATTTTCCTGACATTTTCCGGGAATTTTCTAGGCATTTTCCACGCCTTTTCCGGACATTTTCACGCATTTTTTGAATATTTTCCGGGCATTTTCTGGGCATCTCTCAGGCATTTTCCGGGGATTTTCCAGGCATTTTCCACGCTTTTTCCGGATATTTTCCAGACATTTCCCTGGCAGTTTCCGGAGATTTTTCAGGCATTTTCCACGCTTTTCCCGAACATTTTCACGCATTTTCCGGATATTTTCCGGGTATTTCCTGGACATTTTCACACATTTTCCGGGGGATTTTCCAGATATTTTACAGGCATTTTCCGGATATCCCCGGAAAATGCCCCGGATTTCCGCAAAGTACGTAAGTTTTTTAGCTTAGATTAGTAATCTACGTTACTTAATATACAGTTTCGTTTTGTCGGATCAAATAAAGCTGTAATTTTGATAATATAAATGGATCTGATCAACATACGACTTTGGATTTGGTATATAAAACGGAGCCAACAAGTGTTTATGGGTTTCTGAAATTCGACCGTTACGGAGTCGATTCAGTTCGAGATCTTAGCAATAAAAATGTTGAGTATATCAACTTCTCCACGAATACGTTTGGCAACATCGCCCAAAAATTTGCGCCGTTGCCACTCCGGGCAAGATCTATGCAACCGGAGTCGAGTAATATCGGGGAAAAGGTGGAGTCAGGAATGCACGGCAGTCGGGCTGGATCAACTTAGTGCCCAAGTTGGTATTTATATATATATATATATATATATTTTTTTTTTAATAACTTTTCACTGCAGTTTGAGCAATAATACATCCACTGTCAGCAAGGCATCCTAAGGCAACCACTGAAAATCAGTGTATTGCACTGAGTGGCAGGCCTATTGTGGAATACATTATATTTAAGTTAGATTTAAGTTTCTTGTTTCTTTTTTTGTATTTTTGGTATGTATCCATAATAAACGTATTTTCATTTCATTTCATTTCATTTAATAAATTAAAAGTAAAATATTAACAATTCTATGAATTGTTTATGGTAGTACGTGTTTACTAAATAATTGTATGTAAAGTAGTAACTACTATGCAGTCGCTATTCCACGCGGACGAAGTCGCGGGCACAGCTAGTACTCTATATAAACATAAATTTTGTTCTATATTAAATTTGTATATTTATTCTTAGACCTATACTTTTCTGAAATGTATAACGTTCGAGAGATCTCTTAAAAATTCATACAATTACCTGTGGGACTAGTATCTAATAAAATTATATGCAAGTACAATTTATTTTTACCGATGGAATGAGGTAAAAAAACTACTTACAAACATTTATTTCGTAATGGAACTTTGTCAAAGTTAGAATTTAGTGAAACAGATACCTCTATTTAAAACAATTTCCAAGTTGCTCCTAAAACCAAGAAAATGTCTGTGTTTCTGAAGCTATAATAAGCGAATGGTTACTACAATTCGTAGTACTTACCTTGTAATCAAAGAATGTTTGAGACAATTTTAATTTGTTGGATTTTCTTGCAGTCTTTATGGATATAAATGCAGTGTAGAACGAAATTGAGTTAAACGATATTGAAGATATTTATTAGATTAGTTGTCATGGTTACAGTATATTTAATTTTATTCTAAAAGCTTTCTCAATCATTGATATTGAACGGAATTCAGGCGAGTTTATAAGATTAAATAAGATCAAATATCGGATTTGCATTTCATCAATATAATGAAGTGAGTATATCTAAGTTTTGGTCCTGAAGCTTCGACTAAACCGATAAACTGTCCTAGTATTTCTCGTTATTTTTAAATGAGATGCATTTATTAGAAATTGATAACACGAAATAAACAAAGCCCGAGATTTATTATATTATGTCTCTTTAAATGTAATAAAAAGGTTTACTGTACACTAAGCAAAAGTCTAAACTAACAAAATATCGTCAAGGACAAACACAATTTATACTTACAAACATTTAATTTACACTCCAATTCTAATTTAGCTGAACCGCCAAAAATCCGGTCTTAAATTAAAATATCAACAACTGAAAACCGCAGCGAAATACAGTGCCCGTTGATCGGCGTCGCTATAATTTGTTACCTTAGCATTACAAAATTAAAATTCGCTGAGCGAAACGGGCCGGACGAATAAATAAGAGATCCTGGCAATCTGCGAACTCTGAAAATCCTTTGCTTAATTATGTGCCTTCCTTGAGACGACTGTGAACGTTGATTTAATTACCGCTAAGTATTTTTTTATAGCCGTCTAAGGATTTTTGTCTAGTCCTTTTTTACACTTGACTTAGAGCAGAGGTAATTTGAATACGGGTAGTGATTTAAAATTAACTTTGCGTTGCTACTTCGCTTTAGTTCTGACTATTTATTAGTAGTTTGATTCAGGGAGGAGTTTATTTAAAATTTAAAGTGTATCTTGTCTAATTCTTGGTACAAAATTGAGGATTAGATAATCTTAAATATGTTTAAAATTCCTAAGCTTTCATCGTCATAGAAAAAAGATTAGTTTGCTGCACGTAACTTCTTTTTGCATGAACTAAATAATTTCATGGAAAGTTTCTAGTAACGTCATGTACAAATAGACGATTATCGCCTTTTATCCTTTAGAGGACGAGTTTCCTAAATCATTTTTAGAGAAGCTCTAACATACGCTGTAAAAGCAAGCATAGTGCAAAATTTTCAGTTTCTTATACTTACTAGGTAGTTTCGACTTACCATTAGTGAGACATTCATAAAATATCTCTTTTCATGTACAAATATATTTTTATACCAAATGATTGATTCCAAACAGTCTACATTAATTACTAAAGATGCATATTATTATGTCACTTCATTCAAACATTAGAAACTAACACAAACTTTAATCAAACAAAAAAATTTATGAATCCCACAGAAAAACATTTCCATAATAAATTCAGACATTTAAACGATCAACAGTAAATCCGACGAGCCGCGGGAAGCGATAAAAAGAATAAGTTGAAATGAGAAAACTTTTTATACGTTTATGAAAACGTTAAGATCTCCCTTATCTTGGATCATATCCGCGAGTTACTGCCTGTTTACACGGTAACTCGATCTGATAGCCCCAACTTTGACTTTTAGTTTAATGACCAGTCGTAATAGATTTTATACTTTTAAAGTTTTACTACCCCATTCCTAGTTGTCAGCCGATGATATGGAATGTTTATGGCTCATAAATTCTTCTATGGAGCGTTACTGATTTCATTGTATAGGTATTTATGGCACGAATACATTTTTGCGAGATTTGTTGAGGCATAAAGTTAAGCAAAATTCACGAACTTCCGAAACTTAAAATAAGGGAAACTTTACTATTTGCGTAAAAATATTGTCAACATTCACAATTCTTTTAGAATCACGTGTCACTAGATTCTTCATTTCTTTACAATACACATACACTCTTAACAATAGATTTATTATATTAACTAGTAATTGTCAAACTTTCCATTAAAACTTATTCGGTTGGCATCTCATCTACAAATTTCCCCAAGGTCACGATTATTATAATCATCAGTATTCCTTAAGAGTTTTATCAATAACGTGACTGAAAATATAATTTCAACACACAGCTCCTAATTCATCTCCAACATATTGAATATCAATACTTTATATTCAAAGGTTCAATCTACATCGATATCTGTTCAATTACCAATAACATTTTCAGCTGTTTATTCTAAATTAAGCTCTATTGCTGCAGTATTAAGTGCTATATCGATGGTATATAAATGTTTGCATATAGATGAGATAATTGAGTCATCCATCATATAATGCCAAGTGATCACCTGGTGACAGATTGATAGCGGTAGATATATAGGTGTCGTTTAAATCTGATGCTGTCGTATATTGATGAACATTCGAGAAATTTATCGAAAAACCCATAAATCCATGTTACGTTTTACGTACTAATGGCTAGTCACGTGGATTGCGAGGTGGAATGGAAAAGGTGGATCGAATTATGAGAACAGCTGTCTAATAAATAAGGTTGAGTTTTGCGTGCTTTTGATTTGTGTATCGTGTTGCATTACAAGGATAAAAAAGAGTGGAACATAATTTTTACTATTTTAGCCAAGTACAAATTATAATAGGAGAACTTATTCGAACTAAGTGACTGTTTTACATTCGGAAAAAATGGAATAAATTGATGAACAATAATTATAACTAATCAAACATATATGGCAACCTATACCACAGTATAGAAAGCTACCTGTTTTTGTCTACATCGTCTTTGCCTTTTGAGTTTATTTCCCTGGATCTTCTGAACATAATTAAAAATAAATAAATAATAAATAACCAAAGAAATCGCTTTCTCTATTCCCTCAAACATATTACATATTGTAACATAAAATCCAGAAGTGCACATTCAATACATTCAAATAAAATTTTAATCTTTTTTTTCAGAAACTTTTGCTGTAAAAGAGGTTCCTTTATCCTCTGGCGGTTATTAAACTACATTCAATATCAGTACTTCACTTCTAACATCAAATAAAATGAAAAACTGACGCGAGTTAAAAAGGGGCATTGCAGCACGTTCGAAATATTAGTTTTTTCGGAATGAAGATATGTGAAATCTATTTTAAAATAGGGACACAAGTTAAATATTCTTCTGTAGTGTTAAATGTAATTTTCCACTAAATATTGTATAATTAGTAGCTGTTAATATCAAACCTGCGGAATGCTAATGAATAAATGTCTAATTACTTTGTTTATATGGCAATTTAACAAAATTGAACAAGGACAATATAATAAACTCAATTATATTAAAAACGTCTGATTTATAAGTAATTAATAGTTTTAATATATTTATTATAATATGAAGCTTTTTATTTGTTCCCATTTTTCCAGACAGTAAATATTGTCGCAGCTCTCGTCTTTATAACAAAATAGTAATTGAATATAAATAGTTTTATATATTCATCAATATGTGTATTTTAAATGCTCTAAGCATACATAGCGACATAAAGACAGCGTGAAACGACGTTCCTTTTAAACTGTAATGGTTTAAAAAGTATTGTTTCCTATACATTATTAATTTTTGTTTAACCAAATGCCATTATTTTTAAGAAAGCTACCATAGTAGGCAATACTTATATTAAATAAAAAACCATCAAATCTAAACGAATCTTCCACTATGACACGTATACCAAATTGAATTTTGAAACAAACGATAGGCGCTGATCGGATCGGTGCGATTTGGGCTTAATCTCGCTCGCTATCAGAGGGTCACCCGATTGACCCCCTGACCCGTTTAACAAAGGATTTTCTATTGATTGACGTTATATTTTAGGAAGTTTGCACTGACAGCCTTTGGACACTTAATTAGATAGTTGGGGGACTATTATCTTGTCAAGGTCTCAAAACATAATTATGATTAGTTTTTTCGTTTTCCAATTTCTTGATAGTGCATGATAATAATGCTTAAAATTGAGAAAAATTCTTCTTCGACTTCAACTTTTTCGTTGAATTCGACATTCTCCTTTAATGCCCGGTTGTCTTGCTACCTACAACTAGAAAAAAGACAACTAGTAGGTAATTAAAATCCCCTATCTATACCGAAAGGCTCGCCAGCCTTCAGAACTTAAGCCACGTATGAAATTACTACAAATATGAATTAGTAAATAATTCATATTTAGATTTGATAGAATCGGTTCTAGAGGTGAGATACATAAAAACACTTACACTATTTATTTAAATTGTGTGAATATGTGGCGCATTTGCTCCACAAATACTATAAATAAAACATCAAAGTAACAATCAACACAAGATCAATGAAACCTCAAAGCGTTAAACACAGCACACGAAATCTGAACGAGTCCATTCACTTATTCATTGTCATTAGAGCACTCAACAATTAGCCAAGCTAGAGAATTAATCACGAACGCTGAGTCAACTGTAGGTTAATTCGAATCGCTCCCCTGGCGACTTTGGACCGCTTGTACTAATCCACACCTTAGTAAATGACTGATAGAGAGAAGTGTTTGTTTTATTTTTACCCAACCGTGAGCTCCTTGGTTACGTTTTTTGACTAGTAAGTATGTATACTTCTTTGTTTTGCTTCGTAGCAAAAATATACGAATTATAATCAGGAACGCTGAGTCAACTGTAGGTTAATTCGAATCGCTCCCCTGGCACCTTTGCTGGACCGTTTGTACTTATCCACACCTTAGTAAATGACTGATAGAGAGAAGTAAAGGACTTGTTTCATTTTTATAAAACTTTGATAAAGAAGGTTGTGTTATATGATAATAATTACTGATATAGAGGTGCTGAGTCAACAGTAGTTAGTTTAAATCTCTGGCGACTTTAGAGCGATACCAATCCACACCTAAGTAAATGACTGATAGAAGGAAAATACGATACTTTGACGATTTTTTACCCGAACTAAAGGAGAGTAATCTTTTTTACCAGGCATATTTGTTTAGCGATAAATCCTGAGAATATCAACATTTACGCTCATATTACTAAGGGATTTGTATTTCTGTAGGTATGTCGATGTTCAATTTTAAAAGTTATTTTACCTTACGAATGCTATATTTTTACAGAGAAACTTTTTATCTAGTAATTTGATAGGAAGATTCCTGTGACACATCGATTGTTGACACGTGTAGAGATTGCCTTTACTGAAATCATATCAATTGTTTCCGATAATCGATAATATTTTATATGGAAACTAGCTTTCCGCCCGCGGCTTCGCCCGCTTTGTGCTTTAAACTATCCTATCTCTCAAGTTGGATCGAACTGCACATGGTGTGCGAATTTCATTGTAATCGGTTAAGTGGTTTAGGAGTCCATTGAGGACAAACATTGTGACACGAGATTTATATATATTAAGATGAAATCGATTTGAATAAAGGACCAAAATCAGTTATTTCGGCATTTCGCCAACAATTAACTAAGGAATCTTAGCAAACAACAGCGACAAAAAGTGAACAATTACAATTAGTAATAATAACACAATACCACGTAAAGTATCAATATAAAAATGCAATTTGTATACAAAGCTGACGGACTCGTACAGACGATTGACGCGATTGACAAACGATCACAAGATGGGCGTCGATTATAAGATTTTCCAACTCTATAATTTTTCAACGTTCGATTTCATGTACACGAATTGCGTATGTATTATTTTTTTGTGTTATTTTATTTTATTTTTCGTTATATTAAACTAAACAATACTGTTTTTGTTTTAGTAGCTTAAGATGTTTAATTTTTATATTTGTAACGGACGTGACGTCGCCTGTCACTCCCGTCAAGCCAAGCCGCCATGTTGACCTCCCCTCCAACCAGCCACCATGCCTACCAGCCAGCCACGCGGAGGGGATAAGCCTATATATAGCCTAGCCATAATTAAAACGTTGATTTTTCTTGTGAAAACTTGAACAATAAAGAAGTGTGTAGCTACGCTGCAATTTTATTTTTGCCATTTCTTTACAATCAGAAGTGGGATGAAACGACATCGACCACAAGTTTGTCGACCTCCTGACGAATCAATGTCGGAGGAAGATGAGGGTACTTCTTCACCGCCTGCACGGAAGCTGCTCAAGAATCTGCTGGAAAAAGAAGTAGTAAAGGCTTTACGCAACCTGGAAGATGACCCCCAAGCTCCAAATAAGTCAAAAGTCCATCGTGCTGCATCTTTAATCCCGGAATTTGACCCTGATAGTGAGGAATGCACGGTACAAGCATGGATTCGTAAAATTGACCAAATTGGGGAAATAAATGGATGGGACGATACAACTAAATCATTTTACCTACAAGATAAGCTGCGAGGTCAAGCAAAGAAGTGGTACAATCGTCTAGAGAACTACGATTACACGTGGGAACAATGGAAGGATATGCTATTGCGAGCATTTCCTCGATATCGCGATTATGGAAACATGCTTGAAGAATTACTACAAAGGAAGAAGCAACCTACAGAGACGATGACAAAATACTATCAAGATAAAATCGCCATGTGCTTCCGGTGCAAGTTATCCGATAGCGCCAGCGTTTCCTGTATCATTCGTGGTCTGCCACTATCGCTACAACCTAACGCTCGAGCCTTCCAATGCCAAACGCCAGGAGAGCTTTACGAAGGATTTTTATGTGCACTTGACGACTACCGTACTTTACCTATCGAAACAAGGTTTCAGAAAAATTTGGTGAGTAGGCCATCTCACCCGGATAAAAAGTCAATGCCGCCCAATGTCGAAACAGACCCGTGTCCGAGATGCAAGAAAACTGGTCATTTACTGCGTGATTGCTCCCTACCTGACACACGTACATGTTATAAATGTGGAAATAGGGGACACATTGCTTCACGTTGTCCTACAATTGCCACGGACAATAGAAGATCTATCTCAACCGACAACATAAAAGAAGTAAATGTACTACGCCCTTATAATGAAATATACAAAAAAGTCGTTAAAGTGAATGGCATCCACGTGAAAGCATACATTGATACCGGCAGTCAAGTTAACGTTTTAAACGATCAAGTATCGAACGCATTGTCATTGGATGTCAAACCGACAAGTGTCACTTTAAAAGGATTCTCCGGTGGACTCTCAACGAGTCGTGGAGAAGTTGAATTTCAATTAGAAATTGACGGTATAACCATGAAATGCCACGCCTACTTGTCTAGCATAAAAATGGCCGATGTTAATCTTTTAATCGGCCAGCCTGTCATCAACAGCGAAGGTATGACATTGACAGTTAGCAAAGGCCTTGTCGAATTTAATCGTACTCAAGATCCCATATGTGATATTGAGGCTATCGAAGACCATGATCGCTTTAAAGTCGTCACAGTCAACGAAGAGAAACTTCCACCTGGCTCTTCCATCATTCAAGTGCGGGTTCTCGGAAATAAGGTCGGCAACGATGTGGTTACACCACCTCGGCATCATGAGCTGCAGGGAGTGGCCTACTCTCTCCCATCCACCCTGCTCACTGGTGAAGACGGGTACATCAAAGTCATCAACATGGGCTGCGAGGTTATCGTGTGGCCGCCGGGAGAGGTCCTAACCAGGGCTGAAAGCTGCCAGGAGTCTCCACTACAGCCAAATAGCCAGGTACTTACCCTTGCTTGCCATAGATTTGCCGATTATAATGTTAATAATATAGGTCAATCCTCAACTACTGACTTATGTATAGGAGGTGTAAAATTAAACGACATAAAAATGGGTCCGTTAAATAATAAGCAACATTCAGATCTTATCAGTTTATTAGTACAATATAAACATTGTTTTGCTAATGGTACAAAAGATCTAGGGTGCACAGATTTAGTGCAAATGAAAATAAAGCTTACTAGTGATCAGCCTATTTACCGCCAGCCTTATCGATTATCGCATAGCGAACAAGCAGTAGTTCAGTCTAAAGTAAGTGAATTATTAGATGCCGGCATTATCAAAGAGTCTGAATCTAGTTATGCATCTCCGGTCATTTTAGTCAAAAAGAAAAACGGTGACAGTAGGATGTGTGTTGATTACCGTGCCTTAAATGCTATTACCGTAAAAGATAGATTTCCATTGCCAAACATAGACGATCAGGTTTCGAAATTAGCGGGCCACAAATATTTTACGAGTTTAGATATGGCTCAAGGCTATCATCAATTACGTGTTAGTAATGAAGATACACACAAAACTGCATTCATAACACCTCAGGGTCATTTCGAGTACACTCGTATTCCATTCGGTTTGGCAAACGCGCCATCTGTTTTTATGCGGTTGATAAATAAAATAGTTGAATCTGTAGGTAGAACTGAAAATAATAATGTTAAAAACAAACATGGTAAACGTGAAATTTTGGCATTTCTGGACGATTTACTCTTACCCTCGAATGACGTTATGTCAGGCTTAGATATTTTGCAAGCGGTACTTGTCAAACTTGAAGTAGAAAATTTAAAATTAAACATGAGTAAGTGTTCGTTCTTGCAAAATGAAATAACGTATTTAGGTCATAAAATATCGGCTAAGGGTATTCAACCGGGCGATTCAAAGTTATTAGCGGTGTCTCGTTTTCCAACCCCGACCAATGTTCATAGTGTGCGTCAATTTATCGGGTTGTGTAGTTATTTTCGTAAGTTTATTTACAATTTTGCCGTCATTGCCCGCCCTTTAACCGATTTAACTAAAAAGAAAGCTTCGTGGATATGGAGTAGTGATCAAAACAATAGTTTCGAACAATTAAAAAAGTGTTTGTGTTCTGAGCCTGTGTTAGCTTTGTACGATCCTGTGCTTTCTACGGAAATACATACTGACGCGTGTAAATTAGGAATAGCCGGTATACTTCTACAAAAACAGATTGATGGTACGTTGCGACCCGTTTTATATTTTAGTAGGGTGACGAGTAAAGAGGAAAGCATGTATCATAGTTATGAACTGGAAACTCTTGCCGTTGTAGAATCTTTACGTCGTTTTCGCGTATATATAGTAGGAAAAAAGGTTAAGATCGTTACTGATTGTACAGCAGTCCGCGCTACTCTTACTAAACGTGACATTATACCACGTATCGGCTTTCTATACAAGATTACGATATAAGCGTAGAGTATAGGCCGGGGGAACGAATGAAACATGTAGATGCGTTAAGTAGACATCCGGTAGACACTATGAACGTGAATCGTCTCGAAGTAGCGGATTGGTTTTATACGGTGCAATGTCAGGATGATAAGTTGAACGCGATCGTTAGTCAATTAAAAAATAACACCGGTGGAGCAGAAATAAAAAATAATTACGAAATCATTGATAATAGGCTTTATCGTAAAACTTTGAACGGCAATAGGCTAGTGGTTCCGAATTCAGCTAGGTGGAAGATAATGCAAATGCATCATGATAACATCGGTCACGTAGGATTAAATCGCGCTACCGAATTAATTAAAAATAAATTTTGGTTTCCTAAAATGACGCGATTTATCAAAAAATATGTGAATGCATGTCTTCATTGTGCATACGGCAAATGCGGTTACGGCAAAATAGAAGGTAAACTCCATCCAATTCCTAAGCCCTCTGAACCTATGAGGATGGTACATATTGATCACATAGGCCCTTTTACTAGGACAAAGAAGGGATATCAATATATGCTCGTTATGACAGACGGTTTTTCTAAGTTCGTAATAGCTGAGCCTACGCGTACAGTCAACTCGATCGAAACTATAAGGGTTCTGCGAAAAATATTTAGTTTGTTTTCCTTCCCTGATCACATAGTCACCGATCACGGAAAAGCGTTCACAAGTAGAAACTTTAAGAAATTTTCGAACGATAAACAATTTAGACATACTCTTAATGCTATTGCTTGTCCACGCGCTAACGGTCAGGTGGAACGTACAAATAGGACAATATTAGATGCATTACGCGCCACAGACCCCAGCGAAGCCTCTATTAACTGGGCTAATTCTTTGCCCGATATAATTTGGGGAATTAACAACACAATTAATAACACAACCGGTTATAAGCCTTATGATTTGATGTTCGCTCGGGCAGGTAGACCAGTATGTGACGTTTCGGTACCTGGGCGTGTTTCTGAACCAATAGAGTCGCGTCGTAAGAAAGCAACAGATAGGATACTAAAAGCGAGCGCTAGAATGAAACGTAACTTCGATAGGAAACGAAAACCCGCTCACATATATAAGAAGGGTGATTTTGTGCTATGGCGTCAAGCACCCACTTGTTCAGCATCCAAAGTTAACACTAAACTTGACGACTTGTATTCCGGTCCTTATGTAATAACGAAAGTATTGGGCAATGATAGGTACCAAATTAGAAGTATAAAGGGTTTACGTGGGTATAAGAGTTTTAGTGGGTTAGTAGCTGCGGATTCGTTGAGGCCGTATAAAAGTATTGTTACAGTTTCTGATAGTGCTAGCAGTTCGGATGAGCAAATGGAAACTGAAGATCTTATTGATTTATTAGAGAGCTAATTATTTTTGTTGTTCCCGTGGGAACAACTGTTTCAGGATGGCCGAGTGTAACGGACGTGACGTCGCCTGTCACTCCCGTCAAGCCAAGCCGCCATGTTGACCTCCCCTCCAACCAGCCACCATGCCTACCAGCCAGCCACGCGGAGGGGATAAGCCTATATATAGCCTAGCCATAATTAAAACGTTGATTTTTCTTGTGAAAACTTGAACAATAAAGAAGTGTGTAGCTACGCTGCAATTTTATTTTTGCCATTTCTTTACATATTTTTGGTAATAATGCCGCCTTAAAATAAAAATATTATGCATTAAAATTATTTTTGCTTTTTAAACATAAAATACGTAATTCGGAACACAATGAAGTGTCACAGGAATCATCCTAGCTGAAAAGGACTATAAAAGTGACTTTGATAAAAATTACAGTGATGTTCATCACAGTAATTTCCAAGCTACGTGCTAAGTTTACAACCATAGCCAGAAATATTTAACAATAAACGTTCCTAACAAACCCAGTAAACATTACCTCATTACAAAATAACAAATGATTTAAATTACATTTTAGATAATGATACGGGAATTAATTTGCAAAGTTTTCTGTTTAAAATGAATCTGCAAAGTATTGACGGGCGGAAGGGAGTACCGCAAGTCTCGTAATGAAATCATTTATTATACTTGAATTTCCAAACTCATTCCTTATTAAACTTGTTTCTTGTTAACAAAGGAAGGTGAAAATATAAAGTTTCTTTAGTTATTTCAAAACGCTCAAGTTAGTGTGTGCGTTGGAACATTGGGAAGCAATTATTTCATAATAGAATAATAATTTCTTAATTCAATTCAATCGTCTTCTAAATTATATTGTAATCCATTTGCTGCTTAGCTTGTGCAATGTGCAGTATTGTGTAAAAAGAACCATTAGTAATGAACTTACGATGAAAATCTTCCTTTATAGACATTGTGTAGATAACCAAATTGATAGTAATGTCATAATTTAACACAAATTTTCCGAGTATCAAGAGACACAATAACGCTTATATAATGTCAAAAATATTATATCCTTTTCCGTGTACAATTTCCTTCATTGAAATTACAAACCTCTAAAACCCGTGCTGCAGTTTCTTCAGTACTACATGGCACATAGCACACATTTATTTAATCTTTGTGAAGTCAAAAACGTTCACAAAGTGTATCATGACAGTATTTTAAGTTTAGTTTTCCCGTGACGTTTAACCATGTTACACATGTCACAGATTTTAAATGTAAAAACCACGTTTTCAATTACTGTTCCTGCTTTTGGGATTTACCTGTTTTTTCATGCTTTCGTTGTATAATTATTACGACTAGGCAAGGACTTAGCAACATTTCAAGAAGGTCGTTTTTAATGTTTAAAAAAAACTTCCATTCCTCGAACTAAACGAAGGAAGAACCAATTATTTTCTACTAACAATAAATTATAATATATGAGACCTTTATTGTGAATGATATTTATTTCTTTATTATTCCTATTCCTGGAAAATAACATTCCAAATCAAAGAGATTTATTACGACAAAGTCTCTTACAAATGTGGTAGATTTATATAAAAATCTTTTTCCCGTAGCTGTCAAAATATTTCATTACCTCCAATATGCATACAAGGCACTAAAATTATATTGTACTGTGGAAGGCGAATTTATTCTTTCACTGTTACATGGAATCTCCATTATCAGGTTCGGAATATTTTTTTGTGAACTGAATGTGATATAAAATGGAATATATTTATTTTTGTTTGCCTTTTTTTACGACTGCTCTTTAACTAACAATGATTGTTTCACACAGTTCATAATTCATTCGTAATCAGTTAGTTAGGGTATTTCCTAAATGTTGAAGTAAACAAAGAAAAAATAGAACTAAGAATCCGCCCAGAGATAGAATAAATAATCTATCTATCCTTTAGTCATGAGTTATACAATTAAGCTCGTATTATATTGCAATGAGGAGTTCATATATTTATAAATATGTAAAATGTACATTAAGATGTTCATAATATAAGAAACGTTGGGGTTACTGCCGCCAGGTCACCACCACGCCACCGTCCAAGATACCATCCAAGGTCCAAGACGCCTAAGTACAAATTTTACTATTTATCCGATTTTTTTTATCACAATTACATTTTCAGTCAATGAATATTCATATTTTTCATTATCCATTTTCCATAACAAACGCTTAATTCGATTCTAATGGGGTTTATCCGTTAACATTACAATTTCATTTATCAAACACATAATAAACGAGGCAAAAACAATTTCAGAGACATGATCATAGAAGGACAAATAATAACCATTGTTTACATGTTATATTAATAAAATGTTCGCGTACAGTAGCCGGGTTAACGAGACTCCCCAAATAAATGCTAATAAGCGAAGCAATCATGCTAATACAATATGACTATTGCAATGTGGTGCAAGTTAAAGAAAAGCGCGTTTCTACTGCTTTAAAGTGTATCCCGTGTTGTCCGTGGTACATGTAAATGATGTTGCTTAAAGGACTCAAGGAAAGGTATATAACCAACGGTAAAAAAAATTGATACATCGTTCCTCTCGTTTCTGAGATTAGCGTATTTAAGCGAGCAAAGAAACTCTTTAGTTTCTTTCTTTTAGTTTAGATACAGTTAAGTGTTTTCGGTAATTCAAATCCTAATTCTAAATCGTATCTTGGTATAGAAGTTAGTTCCGTGAATATTTATAAAAAAATCTGGCAGATAATAGAAAGCTTATCACCAGCTTCCATATGAAGATTGATATTCTTATATATCTTTTATAGCGTAACAATAAATATATAAATATATCGTTTATTGGTTTCTATTAAGGAATCGACATTGAAATCACAAGATTTTTCTAAGAATTTTTTTCTTTTGTAGTAAGTATCGGAAATGTATTGAGAACTTGAACAAAGTACAATAAAATTATATTACATATTTTCATATTTTCTCTCTTAGTATAACACATTTTTATCAAATATTATAAATTGAAATAATGGAGTATTTCAATACTAAAAAAGCAATAATTAAAATATATTGGCAAATTTAAAACTATTGAATAGAGTTTTAAAATTCATACATTAAATTATAAACTTTTATCTATTATGTTCTAACTTATTCTCTAATCCAGATCGCAGTTCCCTCCCACATGGGCCAAGCAAATTTCTAATAGTGAACACGTGTGGAGCCAAACTAAGATATTAGTATTCATCGGCCCGAAACTTCAGGTTGCCGTACACTCGCGTAATTAGGCGCATGCTAATCGAATTATTCCGTGTTCTATGTTTCCATGAAGAAACATACTGTTTTGTTATGTAAGTGTTAACGAGGTAAAATAATTAAATCGTTATCTTATTATCCAGTCATATAGTTTACGTAATATTCACCTCGGATAAACAGTTCTATTCTCAGAAATTATAGATACATAGCAAACAGGTAAAAAACTACTAGAGAAAAACATGTAAAAGTTTTAAACGTCATATTTAGAATAATAATCATTACCATTGACTTGCTCGTACTAGGTTTTCAGTTCTCTATCACATGATAAATGGCATAATAAAATTCTCAATCTTTTTGCCTTGTTTTTCTAAAGTTTTACCAATCAATAGCTAAATTTCTAGCCACAAACAGAAGACGTAAGGCCAGCTTAACTCCGCTCCATTAGTTTGTAGTGATGCAAATATGCGGGCTCTGGATTTGCATGTAGCAGCCTTAGTGGGCCTGTGCCAAGAGATCAGCCTATTTGAATTTCGGTGATATCGACATATAGCCGTTAGCCGATATATAACTATTCACAGAGTAGACCAATTTTTGTCCTACGTTTTATTATCAAACTCAAACAAAACTCAAACTCAAACATTCATTTATTCAATTAGACTACTATTTAGTAGCACTTTCGAATCGTCATTACATAGGTAAGTATTTTTAACATTTACCACCGATTCGGAAAGCAGTATCTATGGAGAAGAATCGGCAAGAAACTCCATAGTTGCTCTTTTAAAATCATGTCAATATTACATAATATACAGTAACTTATATCTAACTACATAATATATCATAATATGCCAAAGAACTGTCCTGTGGTTTTTACGCGACAACCCTCCATGGATTTTTATCGTCCATATATTCCTGAATACTGTAGTACGCTCTCTGAACTAGTACATTTTTTATATAAGTTTTAAATTTAGAACTACTAAACTCTTTAATATTATGAGGAATTCTATTGTAAAAGCGTATACCTTGACCCATAAATGAATTTTTAACTTAAGCTAATCGGAAAATGGCATTTCAATTCTATTCCTGTTCCTTGTGCCATAATCGTGTCTATCTCCTACTCTTGTGTGTAAGTCGGAGCTTTTGTGTACATGCAAAATATTATTAAATATATACTGTGATGGTACAGTAAGGATACCAGTATTCTTAAAATGATCTCTTAGTGAGTCCCGAGCACGTAAATTATATATAGAGCGAATGGCTCTTTTCTGTGAGATAAATATAGTTTCTATATCTGCAGCCCTGCCCCACAGTAGAATTCCATAGGACATAATGCTATGAAAGTAGCTGAAATAAACCAATCTAGCCGTATCTTCATCGGTGAGATGCCTTATTTTTCGGACTGCATATGCAGCTGAACTGAGCTTACCTGCAGCGGTGTTGACATGGGCTCCCCACTGTAGTTTCTCGTCCAATGTAAACCCTAGAAATACAGTAGACTCAGTAGGCTGCAATACCTCCCCGTTCAAGGTAATATCTCTGTTCAACTTTTTTACGTTAGGAAGTAAAAATCAAATTACCTATTAGTCAAATGTGTTCTGGATTGTGTTTATCAATACATGAAAATGGGCATTAATTTTTCAAAAATTAACTCGAATTTTCGACCACAACTATTTACAATTTTTTTAACGTGTCGAGATTGTTGTTTGAGTTTGAGTTAGACATATTCATTCATCCTAACATTCTTTCATTCAAAACACCAGTAACACGATAACAACCAAAACAATCCCCGATCATTAAAACATCTTGCCCCAAAACAGTAAGCCTTCCAATAATTACTAGGTAAGAAAACAGTTCACTTGTTTCAAATTCCGCAGCAGTCGGCTTAAATTGAATTTAATAAGTTTCCCAGAGCACTTGAGCATTGGCCCGATTGTTTCGCGAGACATACATATTAATTTCAGCTTCATTACAATATAAACAGGATGAATAGCGAGGGCCGAGCGTGACGAGTAACACAAGTTATAGGCGACGTTTGAATTTGTAATAGTTGAAGCTAGCTAGAACGTGTATCTGAATCATGGTATTCATAATATTATGGTTGTGGTTAATCAACATTACATTTTTTAAATTTTACATTAAATTGTACATCCATACTAATATTATAAATGCGAAAGTAACTCTGTCTGTCTGTCTGTCTGTTACTCAATCACGCCTTAACTACTGAACCAATTTGCATGAAATTTGGTATAGAGATATTTTGATACCCGAGAAAGGACATAGGATAGGTTTTATCCCGGAAATCCCACGGGAACGGGAACTATGCGGGTTTTTCTTTGACTGCGCGGGCGATGCCGCGGGTGGAAAGCTAGTATTATATATATGGTAGGTACATTGTGTTTATAATCCTTACAAAGACTTACATGTCTTTCCCTGAGTTCGATTCTCTGCTTTACTTCAATTTTTCAAACCTATCAAATAAAACAACATACGAAACGGCTGCTAAATCAATTCAGAAGACCAATGAACTTACAAAATTCAACTTACCATATCCTTCGCTTATCAATTAGAACAACGTTACCAAAAATCGCTTACTCCCATAATACATAAACAAGCAGGTATCTCCGTCACCTCCAATATAATTTTATGCATGAATTTCGAGATATATTTTAGTTCGCGCGTGTTCATGCGACGCCAAACTTTGGTTGAAGTTAAATAACGTATTGTTGGATGTTTACTGTTCACAATTATACATAGCTATTAACGCTGCTTTGTTTGGTTAGTTTAATTAATAGTGTTTTGTTTGTTTTGATAATTTCAAGAAGATTTTGCTGTCTTAGATTCGATGGTAAAATAAGAGGCAAGAAAGATATTAAGGACCAGTCTCTTGCTGATAAACTCACTGATAGCCTATAACTTTTTGATTTTGTTTTGTTATTTTAACAGACAGATAAGCTAAACAGAAATCATCCAGAAATTGTAAAAGTAGTTAATATAATAACAGTCACATTAGCTTATTGACCAACTGATTCTATACTTGATACTCCAAATGGTTATTATTTTGTATTAGAGTTATGATAGTAAATAATAATGTAACCTACGCTTTTTAATCATATCTAGTAATAAAAAGCTGTAATTTGTATCCTTATATTAATGAACTTTGCTGTTATGCCAAGCGTGGAGGCTTATTTATATTTTTCTGATTTTATAATATTTTTATAGTAGCAGTTCTGGAGTCGCTTCCCGTTGTCTCTCTGTCCCTATTTATTCTTATATCATTTAAATTATCCAACAGATTTTGATGCAGTTTTTTAATAGATGGAGAACTCTACCTGGTCCAAGAGAAAGTTATAACATATCAGCACTTCAGCATTAGTATTTAAAAATAAAATTATCAGAATCAGATTCTAATTTAAACTCACCGAATTACACCCGCCACTATCAACGAAGCAAAACAGTGAATAACCTCGCTCACATCATTTTTAACACAAGTGATTTCCCCTCAATTTTCAGCCAATTTTGTCGTATAAGGTAATTTTCGGGTAATTTCTAATCCTGGGGAGTGGCGATTAGATTCATAAGCGGAAATAAAGGCGGGACTTGGTTACGTAGCTGGAAATCTTACATGGATAGGCAGGATGCAAATACTTCCAAATTTGTGTGGAGAATTTTGAGGGATTTTGGTACTTGGAATGTGAAGTTTAAGGGTTATTTCTGTTTGTAAGATGTTTGATGATTATGCAGTTAAATGTAATTGAATATTATTGTAGTAATAACGATGTTTTAGGATTCACTGCTATATGTAATATGAGAGTCGATTAATAGAAGATATAACCAGATGTTGAGAAGAGCTACACATTGTAAGAATATTTTAACAATATTTTGTACGAATATACTAATTATGAGCTAAGCATTCTAAAATAATTTATAAAGGTTTTCTTAAGGAAAATAATCTAAGTCTAAGAAGATACACCCCAAACAGTAACTAAATTGAAATGCATATAAATATTAATTTACTTCTCAACCATAAAAATACGTTCACAACATTCCAACAGTAAACCGACTTACACCCAATCACACACTAATCTAGTAAGTACCGCAATTCGTATAAAGATTTAAGCTAGGGTTGTCAATCATTACTTTTATCAATTCATAACTTTTACAACGACCTGAAATTGTAAGCAAAAAGCGCAAACAGAACACACCGAATCCAGTATTTAATTGTAGAGCTCTGTCCCAAAAAACAACTCATTATTATAACCGAGCCGATTGACGATATATCATTGACTAAAAATATCAAGGAATGGGAAAATAATAAAATGACAGAAACAATCGTAATATTATCATGATCTTACAGAGTAATAAGCACAGTCCGAATAATTTAAAATTCTCAAACGTTTAAAAATCTTAACATATAAATGCAATGGCATTGATTCCCTAGCCATAATACTATTATCGCGCAATAAGACAACCCTAATCCTAACCCCTTCCCCTCTAAAATTCCATCAGTCATCCGTCAGTACTCATAATCGATTGTCGGAATCGATTCTGGCGCGATTTTCTTCGTGACAGCCCAATCACAGATGATCTGACAGGGGAGACGCGGGCTGATTGTCAACCCTTGGTATTTCGTTCTAATCCTTAAAATAATGAGCTATTTTGGTACACACGATGGATGAAACGGAATATGAAGACTTTAAAATATGGTGTTTCCCACAGATTTAAGATCAATGATTACAGAGATTACCTACAGAGTTAAATAAACTTATTGTATTTCACTACAAATTTTATTTTTCTTTATTAGGGTAAACAGCAGAACAGTGGGTAATTTTACAATAAAACTTAATCTTAATAAATTAATAATGAACAAATTACAAACAATTATTTTACAAATCCTGAAGTATGACCATGACAACTAGTAGACTAGCCAACTATGTAGGCAATAATTTAAAAAGTGTGCGCAAATTACAATAATATTTCAACTAAACGGAACCATCACAGCTAAACAGACAAACCACTAGATTAATTAAGCAGTCAGAAATAAATTAGGATTGATATTAAAAACAGCTATTTTCTCATAATCCTCTTGTTCGTTGAAAGGTATTCTTAAATCACACCTCCGGGAAATCATTTTACTTATTTACTCTCTTCATTTTGCTTATCCCATAAAACTAGATTTGTAACTCAAGTGCACTAGTTCTGAAGACCCTTCACTCAAATTTATAAAAACTGACTGAATTTAATTAAAAGTATAGAGATAAAATATTATTTATAGTTTAAGTAAAAACGTAAGGGAAAAAGTATACTGACAATTTAATAGGTGGATTTGCAAAAAAAAAAAATTAAATCACAAGTTATAATTGTATATTCAATGTACTAAATAGCGGCTTGCCCAGGCTCCTGCTGACAATACATTTTTGGACATTTTTAAAAACTTATTAGTCACTAGCTTTCCACCCGCGGCTTCGCCAACGCAGACCAAGAAAAACCCGCATAGTTCCCGTTCCCGTGCAATTTCCGGGATAAAACCTATCCTATGTCCCGGGATAAAAAGTAGCCTATGTCCATTCTCGGGTATCAAAATATCTCTATACCAAATTTCATGCAAATTGGTTCAGTAGTTAAGGCGGACAGACATACAGACAGAGTTACTTTCGTATTTATAATATTAGAGTCCGTGATATTAGTATGGATTCAGTATCACACGTTCATTGATTATTTTTTTATGTTTTAAATCCTCCAATAAACTGCTGCAACAGAGTAAAAACTATTGAAAATAGTTCAAAGGTAAATTTCTCAACTATTTAACAATTAATACAGTTTATTGTAAAGTTTAGGTTCACAACAGCTGATCAGAGTTGGCGTGTCTAAAGACGGGTGATATCTATTTTTGGCTCCTCAGTTGACGGTAATTCATAGCCATTGAAAGGTTATTAAATAGAATTGTTGTGCTGAACTTTGCAGTATGAATTTTTAAACTCAAAAGTTTGACGTTTTCTTGATATGTGTGGATATAATACGTTATGACACGTTTGATATCCACGTCAGACTTCCAAGTAGGTATGAGATATAGTCCTTCTGAGTAACCGAGTATTATAGAGAAGAGAGGCATAATAATAACTAAGTCCTACTGGTTATTGAACAACTAACAATAAGGGAAATAGTTTAAGAATATGTATACCAACAAATTTTATTACACATATGATCCTGCTTTCTGAATCTATAACGAAAGTAATCAAGCTTTAAATGTCATATTATGTATATAGACCAAAATTGAATCCTTATTCATTTTTTATGGAATAAGTTAGTATAATTTTGAAGTGCTTATCTTTAATTTTCTAAATAAATTCGTATCATAAAGAAATTATTGCCCATAGGATATTACAAGGCGCTCATATTGTTATAATAATGATCATTAAGTGTCTTATTCCTGCTTTAAAAGTCAATTTATTCATTTAATAAAGCTTGTTATGTTTTTATTTATTCGTATTAAAATTACAAGGAATCTTTTCATGAGCTATAATCATCGACAATTTGGTGGTTAATTAAATACTGCTATTAACCCATTGAGCCCCCAGCGGCCCGATCGGTCCACGACACAATAGATTTTCTATTGTGTATGTGATTCCGGGGGCTGAGTTATAAAAAACATAATATAACAACACCGTCCTAATGTTTATTTATATTAATGTATATTTGGGGATATTTCATGTACATATCGACCAATTAATAATAAGCGGCTCGACATAACACAGTGGGGTTTTAGTCGGTAGGAATCCGACATAACCCACGACTTCTTCCCCGGGGTCCGTGGGTATCTATGCAAGATTTCCCCATTTAAATATAAAGGTAATATTATAATATATTAAAAAAAATATTCTTGTGACATCCCTGTTTCATTAGCAACTAACAAATAAACGGTATATGGTATTTGTACATATTTTCTATTATTTCCGAGCAGACCAATTACAAAAAGTATAAACGTTTTTCAATAATAAACTCCAAAAACATTATTATAATGGGAACAACAGGAACGTAGACCCGAAGATTTTAATTAAACAGAGGTTATATTTATGAAGTTCAGAACTTGTCGCCATTTTAATTTGGCAACAGTTGTTTCGGCCCGAACATTTCGTGACGTAATAGGGACTATAACCCGTTACTGTAAACCCTTTGAAGAACGCTGTTGAGAATATTTATTAATTTATAAAAATTAATTCGAAGGTTTTGGTAATTAATTGTTATGTTAATTTTTATTTAAATGTAAATTAAATGCTAAATAATAACAATAAATGCTAAAGATTAAGAAATCAACTTTTTTTTTTTATGTGAACTAAATTAAAATAGGTTTGGGGTGCAATGGCTGTCTAACACCTCTCAGCCAAAGCCAACCTCACCTGCTCGTGGTGCACCCTGCCGATCAACGGACGAGGCTCTGGCGTATTTCTATACAGTGGTAGAGCTACAGCTACGTACAATTTCATATTCGTATGTAGCACGACTGGGCTGTAGCTTGTCCGGGGAAGTTACCACTGTCTCACTGGATACCAGCGTGAAGCAATTTTTTTGTGTTTCGCTTGAGTCAGTGAGACGACCGGAGGCCCAATCCCTTACCCCCTCAAATAAACAAATGGCAGCGGTATTTAAAAAAGGACTACCCCAGGAGGGTACCGGCGTCAAAGATGCCGGAGAATCCCTCCCTGAGCGTTCCCGCTTAGGCTGCCCCACGTATTCTGGGGGGGGCAAAATCCCGCTTTCTTACACTGCTAGGCGTAAAAAAAGGAAACCAACATCGGCGTCCCCTACCATGTCACTACACGTGGATCTTTGTAACATTCGGGGGCTCCATTCGAATCTTACGGCCGTCCACCAACATCTTGAGACGTCTAAGCCACACTTACTGTTTTTGACGGAAACACAGATTTCTTCTCCTGCTGACATCTCCTACCTTAAGTACCCGGGTTACGCGTTGGAACATTCATTTCTACCACGCGCCGGCGTGTGCGTTTATACTAGAGAGGATATCTGCTGTCGCCGCCTCAGCGTCCTTGATGGTAATAATAACCTATCCATCTTATGGCTTCGCGTAGACTGCGATGATCACCCCCGTATCTACGCGTGCCTTTACAGGAGACACAGCGGAAACGATGAAACTGACCAACTGATTGAGCACATTCAGGACACAATCGACACACTTCTGCAAAAGATTCCCTCCGCCGAAATAGTGGTTCTCGGCGACTTTAATGCTCACCATGCAGAATGGTTGAAATCTAGAATCACGGATCATGCTGGGCGCTCCTTTTACGACCTTGTTTTGTCTTATGGTCTAACTCAATTGGTATCTGCACCAACAAGGATTCCGGACGTGGAAGATCACACACCATCACTACTAGATCTTTTCCTATCCTCTCATCCGGACGACTATCAGATATCCATTAAAGCCCCACTTGGATCGTCTGACCACTGTTTGGTTCAAAGTACTGTGTCCATCACGCGCCAATCTCAGCCGCGACCAGCAAGTTATCGACGTGTCTGGCACTACAGATCAGCGGACTGGGACGGGATGCGTACCTTCTTTGCGTCCTACCCATGGAGGCAAATTTGCTTCTCGTCTGAGGATCCTGATGCTTGCGCTGACTCCGTCGCCGATGTGGTCACACAGGGTATGGAACTTTATATTCCCTATTCCGTGGTACCTATTGGCGGCAAGTCTCAACCCTGGTTTGGGAAATCCTGTAAAGTGGCATCGCGTTTTAAACAGGATTGTTTTCAGGCCTGGGTAAAAGCGACAGCGGAAAAGAATCCCAGAGCTTCGTATTTAAAAAAAAAAGTATAACTCTGCCTCCAGACAGTTCAAGAAAAAGATCCTTAGTGCAAAGTCGGATTTCATTGTTAAGATTGGCAAGAAGCTAGTACAGTACCCTTCAGGCACACGGGCTTTTTGGTCACTGGCCAAAGCCATCCAAGGGAACTTTTGCAAATCGTCTTTTCCACCATTATGCAGGGATAATGACACCTTGGCTTATACTGCAAAAGAAAAAGCTGACACATTGGTCTCTCTATTTGCGTCGAATTCGACCTTGGAATATGAAGGAAGGGTTCCACCTACCATCCCACACTGCAATAATATGATGACAGATGTGAAATTCACGCAACGTGCCGTGCGTAAAGCCCTTTTTTCTCTGGACGTGAATAAATCGAACGGGCCGGACGGAATCCCTGCCATTGTACTAAAAACTTGTGCTCCCGAGTTGGCCCCAGTTCTAACGCGTTTATTTCGGTGCTCATACGCTTCTGGCAAAGTTCCGGGCTCTTGGAAGACCGCCTTGATACACCCAATACCTAAGAAAGGCTCAGGCTCTGACCCTAAAAACTATAGGCCAATTGCTGTTACCTCCTTATTCTCAAAAGTGATGGAATCGATCATAAACTGCCAAATGTTACGGTACCTAGAAGATCATCAGCTGTTAAGCGACCATCAGTACGGTTTCCGTCGTAGCCGCTCGGCTGGTGATCTTCTGGTTTACCTAACACATCGATGGGCGTCTGCAATTGAGAGTAAGGGGGAAGCTATGGCAGTCAGTTTAGATGTAGCCAAGGCATTCGACCGGGTGTGGCACAAGGGGCTCCTCTCCAAGTTGCCTTCGTACGGCCTTCCTGAAAGACTATGCAAATGGACAGCCAGTTTTCTCATGGCAAGAAGCATCAGGGTTGTTGTCGACGGAACATGCTCAGAATCGATGCCTGTGAATGCTGGTGTTCCACAGGGGTGCGTGCTATCGCCTACGCTATTCCTCTTGCACATCAATGATATGTTACGAATACGCGATATACATTGTTATGCGGACGATAGTACGGGCGATGCCGCTTATACCGGCGTTGCAAATATGTCTCAGGAGCAAGTGGACCAGCACCGGAAAGAACTTGTGTCGAATATTCAGAAATCACTCGATGAAATCTCGATTTGGGGTCAGAAAAACTTAGTCGAGTTCAACCCCTCCAAAACACAAGTTTGCGCGTTTACCGCGAAAAAGAAGTCCTTTGACATTGCGCCTCAATTCCAAAACACTCTCCTTAATGCCACGCCTTGCATCGGAATTCTCGGGGTCGACATTGCGAGCGACGTTCAGTTCAGGGGTCATTTGGAAGACAAGGCTAAACTAGCCTCAAAGAAGCTAGGGGTGCTCGCAAGAGCGAGACAGTATTTCACGCCAGCTCATCGCCTACAACTTTACAAGTCACAAGTTAGGCCACATATGGAATACTGTTCTCATCTCTGGGCTGGAGCACCCAAATATCAGCTGCTTCCATTTGACCGCCTTCAACGTCGAGCATCTCGAATCGTCGACCGACCCGAGCTCACCGATCGGCTGGACCCACTAGCACTGCGACGTGATGTTGCATCACTGTGCGTATTTTATAGAATATATAATGGAGAGTGTTCTGAGGAACTATTCCAGTTAATACCAGCTGCGCAATTCCACAACCGCACTGCGCGACACAAATTAAAATACCATCCTCACCACCTGGATGCGTGGCGCTCGTCTACTGTGCGATTCAAGAGACACTTTTTGCCGAGAACTACGCTATTGTGGAACAAGCTCCCTGCCTCGGTGTTTCCTAACTTATACGACATGGACACCTTCAAAAAGAAAGCGTATAAATTCTTGAAAGGCCAACAAATCGTTCGCAAAGTGCCCGACAATGCGAACGCTCATGGGCGGCGACGAGCTTCCAAAAAGTAACTCGCTTGCTCTTTTGTTGGTGATTATATATAATAAAAAAAAAAAAAAAAAAATGTAGGTACCTTTTTTGTCTTCACCACAGTCTTCACCAATGAAATTTATTTATTATATACAACTATACTATTGTAGTTTATTACGTGACACATGAATTGTGATGCTACATTTCTATAAACCTATATGTATAAATTAATACTTAAAAGCATCTGCTGAAGTCAAGATAAAAGGATAAAGCTCAGACCTTACAACTAGTAAACCAATTTATTCTCCGTCCGCAGCATCCTAATGCGTCCAAAATAGCGCAGACAACTAACTTAGCACTCGAGGTAACTAGCTAATTAATATTTAATTTAGAAAAGTCCAAACTCGGAAGACCTGTCTGCCAACTTCGCAACTAAACAAGAAAACTATTACCAATTATCAGGCGAAGACTTTTATCAATTTAAAACTTTTGCACAAGGCAAACATTACGGCCAGATTTGCGTGGTCTGTGAGTGTGTCGTATGCAATTGTTATAAGGGTGATTATTCTTTGGCTTCGATTGAACTTGCGTGGTTCTAGCTTTCGTGGTTAAGGGTGCGATGGCTCCGCAATTTGCAACGTATTGTTCTTTTTCTATGTTTGTTAGTTGAATGACACGGTTTTTGGTTCCAACAATAGCCCGTTGGTCACTTGGCCTATTTTTCAATTTATTTGCGCTTCCGTGAATATTTTTAACAGCCGCTAGCATTGTTATTGCCTTTTGGCTGTGTTATTGTAGTCGGCGAAATAGATTTGTAGGTTGCGATTTATTGGTACAGTTTAAATATTTTGATGTAGGTCGTTCCGGTCATTGAGTTCGTGTGATTTACTTTATTTTATTTGCGGTGTTAAAATGAATAAAAAAACGTAAGTATTGTCGTGGCGATAAAACCTGCGTGAATTCAATTGGGTTATACAAAATGTTTTTCTTTTCCATTGAAATACTTGAAAGTATAACAGATTTATGGCTATTAATATGATCACAGTGACAACAAACATAATTAATGTACAGTTATTAGATATAGTGATGATAGGACGTTGATGAAGGAAACGAATTACACTTAAGACAACACTCAATTGAAGCAAACGCAAACACGCTAAAATTTCACAAATCAATTCAACCCTGTCCTGTGGTTAATTAGTACGAATGGATAAATAAAGAGATAACGTCACTCGAACCGTAGACGTGCGGTTAACCATACGTATCCTGATGTTCACGTTAAGCAATGGCAGGTGCGGTCGAAGTGTGGATGGGTTGTTTAAAAATTGTGCCCGCTGTTGTCATGCAATGCGACGCTCTACATTCAAAGCATGAAAATCAGCATAAGATGTTACGTATAATTGTATTTCGAGCATCTATTGAAAAGACCAATATTAGTTTTCGAAAATTGAATAGGCATTAAAATTTGTATATTTGTCTATTTTGCAAATAGCCGAAACGGTAAACGATATATCTAATGGTCAAGAAAAACTAAGGTAGCAACTCTATTTCCCAGAAGACATTATTAAACGTAAAAACTTACCACAGCCAAAGCCTTTATATAAAAAACACACTCGCATTCAACTCTGCAATATCTCACAACTTTAATAACCAAGTTTTCTCCCCGCGGACCCATGAATATTCACAAAGACATATGAATTGGTATGATATATGTGCTATGTAGTTATACCCCTAAATCACTGGCCTCAGTAGCTTTAATTAACACTAATAGCCCTCTTAGTGGTGTCGTATGAAATTAATACTGTCGCCTCGGGATTGTGTTACAAGTGACAAGAACATACTCTATTAACGTCCTGCTTGTTTGCTTTCATAGTGGCTTGGTTTCCTGAATGGCCAGTTGATATGAAAATTTCCTGGTGTGAACACTGTTTTAGAAAATATGATTTCGAAACCATAGGATGAAGGCCTATAAAGTGATTTTGTCGGGGTCCTAGAATACACTATAAAACATATGCTATAATTTGCAATAGATAAAGCGCAGAAAATATTCAATCCTCATTGTAGAACGTTTTCTTTTCAATCAACTACGTCAATACACCTTCGTATAGTTACATCTTCAAAGTTTTAGTACCTCTCGTCCGTCGTGTTGTTCTTCCAAGTCATCGTACTACTTTTTATAGTTTCTTTTATGTGTATGGAACCTTCCGTGAACTTTCTTGCCACTTTATTAAAAAGACAAAATATCCATTTCAAAATATGGCAACCTAAATATGCCCCATATACAAACAAAACCCGGGAACCGTTATAAAAAGTAAATTAAATTTGCATAATCATAAAAACTCCATGATTATACCTAGATTAGATGTAACTGGTTACCCACAGGAGTCCCATAAAACACGCGTTATGGGATAAATCTGGCGTAATACCGCCAAATTAAATATGAGCCCCGAATTAGTATGCAGTTAAAGTGACCCGTTTGTTTACAGGCATACAGGGAACACATTCATATAAAAACAGTGTTTATATCTCTGCCAGTGTTTATATCTCTGCTTGTTATGTTTATGCCTCTGAGTAAATAATAGGATAAATTATGATATCACAGATTTCATCGAGTCTCTTATAGATTTTTTAAGTCGGTGGAAGTAATAAAAAGTTTTTGAGTTTGAATTTTATTAAAATCATTTATGTATCAGCTATTCAAATGACAGATTCACTGATTTAAACTAACTACAATAATTAATTGTTGTAAACATTATCCTAAATCCTACAGTACCTCATGATGTGCCTACTAGACGAAAAAATACAATACTATTAAAGCATCTCCACAGCTTAGTAGTTTTGACGACTTGCACACCAGAATCCAATCTAGTCACCAGCAAGTTGAACATTAGCCCATAGCTGATCTATTCCTCTCCCAACCACAAAACAATTACAAGGGAATCTCCCACCATTTATTAGTCCGGAAGATCCCATAAAAATAACACTAGACCAATGAATGGTCTTGAGAGGCTCATAAATAAGCCAGCCGCAGCGCAACTAGCAGATAACTGGGGATATATGAAGCTTATAAACTGCTTCTGGGTATACTTATGTTTCGATTTATGCTCCACCTGTGGAAATTCGAGTTTCAATTGAGTTGCATTTTGAGTGTTTAGTCCATAAGAAAGCGGTGGAAGACGTAATGCCATTGTTTTTGTGTTTTGGAAGGACTAAGGAGTACAACACACTACTCAGGATGTTTGAAGAATTCTTCTTTAATAATTTTCATACCGTAAATGTTTCACAAAAATAATCAATTATGTATAATTGTTGCATCAGTGGCTTTTTCACTAATCTTTAGAATCTGTGCAATTTCATGCAATTTTATTCTATAAATATACGAATGCACTATGACTTTCCACACATCCCCAAAATACAAATATCAAAAAAATATCACCGTTGACACAAATGTAAATTAATTTATTGCATGAGTGCTTCCATCGATGTATCGCAAAAATTAATTCGATTAATTGAAACGCCGACACTGAAGAGTACTCGTCCACTCGCCATTTTGCCTTTTTAATTTTGGCGGGTTTTATTTTTACGCGGCAAATATTTTAATGACTTTATATAAATTGGAAATACTGAACAATATTAAGTACTTGGACATATCGAGGTTGGTTTATTTATGCTTTTCTGTTTTTGTACTCGATGCATGCAAAGTAGGTCGATTGGAAACATGGTAAGTTATATACATATATTGCTAATTTTTATAATGTAGAGTCGATTGTCGTCGTCTTTTCAAAAGGTATTTAATTGTGTAATTAATTCTAAAGCATAAAAACCTTTTGCGAACTCAATAAATATTAGAAAAACTCAGTATTGCTCAATCGTTACTTTAATACTCAGCTCAATTAGGAATTCAGTTATATTTAAAGGAATTAGCACGTTCTTTCCATTGGCTTCTCAATAAATTTGAACGTTTAATTTCTTCAGATTAATAAAGTCAAAATGCGAATTCTTGACGAACAATGTTTATTTTGTAAAAGTATCCGAGCTATGCGGAGTCTGTTTAAATTAACTTGTCTGAATTTTTTATGTATTTTATAGGATACTAGCTGTTGCCCGCGACTTCGTCCGCGATTACGTCGTTTTTCGTCATTCGTCGTTTAAAAAAAAATACGTGGCACTTTATTTTTGAATGTTCTTAATTATTGTCTCTTATAAAATTTAACTACATTAAAATTGAACACTGATAAAAAAATCTTAAAATCTAAAGACAACATGAATGAATGTGATTTAAATTCTACAGTACTTAGTATTTCAAATAATAATCTAAATTAAATGTAGATTAACAGTTTGAGCGCACCATTATAGAATATGTACCTAAGTATTAAATTACGTCAGTATACATAGGAACTTTACTAAAAACACGATGACTTTCTTTCGCGCTCGGTACCACAAAGTAAGCATGTTTGTGGTACGTGGCCCGCGTCCGAGTTCCCCTCCGTTGCTATGCGAAAATACATTCGTTGCTCTACGGTAGGAAAAATTGTAATACTGTGGCCTGGGCGTTGTAACACGTCCAGGGAGTTCCTGAGTGCCGATATCACCATCTTGAGGAAAAGCTTCTAATGTCGATTTAAAACTGCATACATACGAATTAACCTGTTCTAAAATTGTGAAATGAGTTCAGTTTTAAATTTGAGAAATATTGATTTCTTGTATTCCACTATTCGTTGTAGTCGAATACAAAATATATTTAAACAAACTTAGGTTGGCCTTCAGGCAAAAGGGATCCTATCAAATGGTAAACTTGACCTTGTATCTTAAAAGTAAGCATGAAAGGACCTTCTGTCATAATTATTGTGATAATTATTGAGCACCAAAGGATCATTTGAAACGCACTACTATAAGAGCGAATATTGTGTAATAACAGTTAAGATTGCACAGTATGTTCCTCTAAAAGTAGTGATTTCAAAGGTTCCGGTGTATCTTCAAACGAAAGCCGTCTCCTTACTCCATTTTAAAGCATGTAAAGCATGCAAAGAACATACAACGTTAATATCGCCTATACAGAAGATGATCTGTAATAAATTGTGAGGTTATAAGCAAACCCACTTTTATATTTGTCGGACCACACCACCGAATTCGTAGATTGTTTACCTCTAAGTCATCAAGACTATGACGAAATCGTCTGCAGTAAGACGGGCCTCTCGCAATTCGTCCGTTTTCAGAGACCGAATAATTTCAATTCTTAATCTTTCATTAAACAAATATTAATCGTTCTTGTCTCAAATAATTGTAATATTCGCGTCCCTACTCTAGTCATTGCTTATGCTCATGTTCATCTTCAAGAGATCGAATAATATTATGATGCACCCTATCATTTGTCAAACGGTCTTCATATTGAGTAAAGTTTCAGATTCTCGAGATAAAATATGACTGTAGTGATCAGTAGTGAGACGTAATTCCCTCTCAGTGAGGGTTTCGGTCTAACGGGATAATAGGGGAAACCGGGTTTGTTTGTCTCACGGGTTGGTTGTCACAGCGGTCTTAACACAAAACTGAACTATCGAATAAGTCTGTTGAACAGCGCAGCGTGGCAAAAGCGATACAGTGACAACGCTGTCCCCACTTCGCGTCAGACCGCCCCGATCTGCCGTGAGGGCCTTTTTTTTTAGTGTGGAAATCTTGCATAGATACCCACGGCCTCCGGGGAAGAGGCCGTGGGTTATGTCGGATTCCTACCGACCAAAACCCCACTGTGTTCCGTCGAGCCGCATCAACGACAGGGCCACGGGTATGTGTAGAATTCATCCGTGACTGCCGTGAGGGCCTCACAAGTGTTTATTGTTTTCGCACAGATTTTTGATGATATGAGGACCGAATATGGTCCTCATAACATCACTTTTTGTGAACGACAGCGCCCTTTAATTCAATGCGAACACCATCAGAAAAAAGGAAATATTTTTAATTGTGAAAAAATATTAATATGATTTTAACATAAAATATTATGTCTGTGAGTGTGTAAAAAAAAGACGGGTTGCACTCCGGGAGTGCCGGCAGAAGTGAAAACTTGATTATTAACGTTCAGCATGTTTGATGTTTTGGAATGGTATCTGTCTTACGCATGGAATATAAGGGCTAAAAAAAAAACATCGGTCTTACGCTTTTTCGATGGTCACGTGTCCTGAACTCCTGACGCGAGTTTTAGATTTTATACCCAACGCCGCTAAAGAAGTTTTCAATTCAATAAATCCAGCTAATAACACATCAAACTTATGTTTATTAACATAAGTTTTAAGTTAAGTTTTAAGTTAAGTTAGTATTAAGTAGTATTAGTTAAAATATACTTTGACTGTTAGTCAAAGTTTATTTTTACTAACAACATGTAAATGAAGAAGAAATAATAATTACCAACGAACTAACCTTTTCTATAATACTTAACGCGGCACATTTTTCAAATTATCTTGCTCAACTCTGCTCAAACATTTGAGGGTTTTGTTGGAACTTTAATGTGTCAAAACTATGATATATCTAAACTACGATACTACTTGAAATAACTTGCATGCGGAAATGCTCATTACAATTGTGAATCTAAAGAATAACTAACAACATACTATTCAATTTTATTGAGCTGATGAATATCTTTTGCCTGGAAGAGATCACCGTCTCCTAATAAATATACTGTGTTTTCTTATAAAATCGTTACATAATTTATTTTATTTAGTAGTTTAGTTTTTGTTATTTTTATGTAAAAATGAGCTTGAGCAAGGAGCTTATACATATTTGGCAAAAGTATACATAAATTTTTTATAATTTCAGGACCGCAACTTAAATGGGGCGCTCGGAAAATATGCCTATGGGTTATTAATAGAGAAATGATACACAACAAAGTTATGTTGGATCCATTTTATTTATAAATAATGAAAATGATATATTTATAAAATATAAAACATATTAGTTAGTTATGTAAAATGATTAAAAATAAATAAATGAAGCAACTACGATTCAAAGAAAACATCTTTTTCAGTGTGAAAATGCTCTTAGCAATCCTGGATGATGAACTGTATATCATGTACTCTGATCCCAGTACGGTCGGTACCTCGATAGCCATAACGATAAATATTATAATCAGATAACCGCAAAGTCAAAATAAAAACATTACTTGTACAGTTGTGAGTGCAAAATTTACGTTTCATTTGGCAATAACATTTTTTCGGTACTAAAACGTAGTAGTTTGATATGTGGCTGGCTGCCCCTCCTCTCCTTCCTGAAAAATATCCTCCAAAATTTCCCGAGATACTTCCAATGATTGAACCATTATGATTAACACTATTAGTGATATTGATCAATGATTGAACCATTGGACGTTGGACATTAACTTCAGTCAAAAATTAACGAAGCGGATGATTACTAATATTTCCACTTAATCCTCGCTGCCACTATCTTTATCACCAAATCATCAATTTTCAAGTGGTGTTGTAAAATTGTCAGCAGAAATTGTCTTCCAAAGGCGATATAATTTTATGAGCATTGAATCTGTAAATAAAAAAATCAAAAATAAATGGAAATCTATAAAAAAAGCTACTTAAAAATAAAATTTTATCAAAAACTACTGTTCCCAATGCACCTCAAAATCGTGTAAAAGTCATATATAAAAGAATTCATCAATTCATCATTTTATTATTTCATTCTAAAATTGTAATATAATAACAACAAAAAACATGAATTGCTATCATTATAAAAAAATAAATACCTGTATGTAACAACTTACCTTTTGTGGGAACGCATGATGGTGAAAATTCACAAAACACGAAGATTGCATTTGATATTTTTGGTTTTATGGCATTCAATAGTCAAAAGTCGATTTCTTTGTCC
Organism: Colias croceus; assembly: GCF_905220415.1. Classification (NCBI taxonomy): domain Eukaryota; kingdom Metazoa; phylum Arthropoda; class Insecta; order Lepidoptera; family Pieridae; genus Colias; species Colias croceus. The sequence goes on along the minus strand of NC_059541.1, from coordinate 1,543,387 downwards.
CTATGTCCCTTTGTATGCTTAAATCTTTAAAACTACGCAACGGATTTTGATGCGGTTTTTTAAATAGATAGACTAATTCAAGAGCAAGGTTTTAGTATATAATTTATTAGGTTTTAGACAAAGCGGGCGAAGCCGCGGGCGGTAAATTTATAAAACACGAAGATTTTTAAAATTGTAACTAATGAACACAATCAATATTAGATTAATTACTGTAGATAATGGTGTCTAGTTTTACTTAAAATAATAAACATCTACCCTCACTTTAAAAAAATGTAGTATATTTATTATTTACACGAAATATACCTTATAGGGAAGGGAAGATATGGGTTAAAGAGTTAAATAAATAACATGATTATATTTAAATTATTAATTTTCAACAGTGCATTCAGTAGTGTTAACATGTAAATTGATTTGATTTTTACGAAATCTCATAGATGGCGCTGTTACAAAATTAACATTATACAACTTACATTCTTTAAACTATGTTTCTCTTCCCAAGTTACTTAAATGGCATAATTTTTATAGTTTCAATCTAGATATTGTCAAACAACATTTATATATGCGTCATTTAATTATTAATTTCCAATAGTTTCAATAATTGATTTTTATAACACTTCATAGATGGCGCTGTTTCAAATTTGTCTTTATACTGCTAAGATTCATTTAACTGTTTCTCTGCCAAAATTACATAAATGACGTAGTTTTTATAGTGTAAAGGTAGATAATAGCATGGCTTACTCAAAAACAACATTTAAACATGAGTCTTTAGATTGTACGCTGTCGTAGTACACGGAATATGTAAGAAAAATAAAGGTTCACAGCTCCTCCCCCGTAGGTGATAGCTTGATAATATGTAGCCTATAGCCTCACCCGACGAACGTAACGACGAAGTAATATTCATGCAAAATTTGAAGTCAATCTATGCAGTACTTTTCAAGATTAGCCCAGACAACCATACAGACAAACAGACAAACAGACAAACAGACAAACAGACAAAAATTCTAAAAACTATGTTTTTGGCTTCTATATCGATTATAGATCACGGCCCAAGTATTCTTTTAAAAAAATATTCAATGTACAGTTTTGACTTTCCTACGATTTTATTATATGTATAGATTTCTTCTTTGAAGTGTATAAGAATGAATTTTTAAGATTCTAACACCAAAATAACACGACTACCTACTTTCTTTTTTTACTCTACATTTTTCTATTGTTTCCTAACAGATATTTTGTAGTACAGTTTTTAATACTGTATTGAAACTAACATTTACTTTGTATACTAAACCGTTTTCATTAACATTTTTCATATGTAGTATTTTCGTCTGTCATTAATAGTAAGTCGTTATCAAAGCTAAAATATTACAAAGCTCTTTCTCCTGATAATATTCTGTATCTTATAGTATAGTCACAATCTTAATATAAACTCAACACACAAACACCTTCTGAGGAAAAATAGAAAGAGGAACAGTCGAGAAACCCAATGGTCCATCTCCATTGAAGTAAACTATAACAAGTCATTCAAACAACTGGAACCCAGCGTTCAATCATCAACACAATATGTTACAGCGAAATTTACGGCATTGTCTATTCTGACGCAGCAGTTCAATAATTGACACTGAAACAATGGGAAAACGAAAAATAAATGAAAACATTCGAGAATGTTCGTTGCGAGTATTGAAATAGTGTCCGAATTTATGGGTGCCAGAAAGTTTGCAGTTTTGTAAGTTAAATTGTCAATGCAATATTGCTTGCAGTTATAGTTAATATTATGGTTTTTTAGGTGACTTTTTAAGTCTTTTCGAGTTTATATATTTTTAACAATGGATTAATTTTAATTCATAAGTCCTTGACAACAGACTTTTCTGTCTAAAATGTAAAAAAATACTGCTCATTTTTCTGAACAATTTTCCATTTCCCAATTATTATTCCGTTTTAATTTTTCTTCGATGTTTCCAAGGTCCAATAAAACAAAGGTTAATTTTCAGATTTTTATTCAATACCTAATTACATTAAATTACATTTTATTCTATTATGTGAGTATTATTTCAAGTGGTTGGCAAGGTGATAATAAATTAATTATTTTCAATAAGTACCAAATGCGTGAAACATGAATGTATGAAAAGCGATTTAAAATTAAACAGATAAAAAATAGAGTATTGTCGTCACCAAAAAAAAACAATAAAATATTCCTTTTTTTTTAAGCTGGCAAAGTGAGCTTGCGCGTCACCGGACGGAAAGCAATGATTGGCGCCACCGATGAACATCCACAGACTCAATATAAAAAAATACATGATTCAAAAGTCAATATAAAAATCTAAGTTTAATTTCCAGGATTACAGATAATTAATAAAAAAGAGTACAAAATAAAATGGGATTGTATCATTACTTATATTTTATCTTATGAACCATAATATGAATCTATAGTACTTGTATTTGAACTCTGTAATACGGCGTTGAAATAACCTAATTAAAATTACATTTATACACATACTGAGAATGAAAATTAATTACTTATTACGTTATGATGATTGGTTAATGAAAGAATGTTAATTTAGTCGAATTCATACTAAATGTTAACATTAAGTAGTTTTCAGTATTATAATGTCAGTTATTATTGCTGTGGTGTCCTTTCTTAAAATTATTGTAAATATTAGGTTCACCTGTATATTTGTATTTAAAAGTTAATAATATCTCATTAAGAGTCGATTTGACTCATTTTAAACGGACAGATTTAATTGAAACTAGGTGCATTTATCAAAGATCAGTGACAACACAATTTTTTCATGAGTTTGCTTGTTTTTAGTACCTTAATATTTTCATATAGATTTCGGACACCAACATCCATTATGAATTCAACTGTAGTTTTAATAGGAAATTTAGCAATGAATTTCTAGTACAAATAGCGCTTTGATGACGACAATTATTAAATCTAATGGTCTAACTTCCTAAAGTAAATGCCGTAAGGCTGTTCCTCTCTGTGTTCCTCCGGTTTGGGCTTCGGCACGTAGGGGTTCTTCAAGGGGTCCGCATTTAGTCTGTAATAATATTAATTGATTAGAAATTGTCTGAGATATTCCGTCATTCCAATCTATTCCTAAGTCATCGAGTACAGACAAAAATGCTCATAAAATAAAAACTACTGGGCCTATCCAAATAAAATTTTATGGGACCAATTCGACACCATTCCACATCAAACAAAAAAAGAATCACGTAAATCGGTTCAGAAACCTACATACATAAAAAAACATACCGGCCGAATTGATAACCTCCTCCTTTTTTTTGAAGTCGGTTAATAAGGCAAGTGTAACAAAAGTCGGGCGTATTGTAAATTATATTGCGTCCAGTCAACCTGAATTATTTAAACTCCTATATAAGTCATAGAGATTAGCTATTATTACTGTGCGATTTGATGGTATGATTTTTGTGTGGGACTAGTATGACTAGACACATGGTGAATTCAAGATTCACAGATTAAAAAAACTTAACTTGCATAACAATCACAATACATACTTATAGTGCTCAATAGCCTGCGAGCAGTCCACGTTGTACCACCAATCACAAGCGAACTTGGCCTGGTCGAACAGCGTCCCGTTGGTGCAGAGGAATGAAGCCCCCTGGTGACCTTCACGACCGTCATGACACACGTGGTAAGCCTGTGTATAAAGGACAATTATCAATAAAGAATCTTCTGAAGCATACACAAGCACATACAAACACACACACACACACACACATACAACAGTATACAATTGTGATATAGTTTTTTTTTTTTTCATTTCATACCGTGTTACCCATCCCTTTTCAAAATATTGAATTACTTTTTATTATAAGTTTTGAACAAAATTGTGTCAGCTTAATATTAAATCAATCATTGTATTAACATCAACGGTTAACTCCCAAAGTGTACATAATAAAATATTATAACATAAAGTGAAGTCCTATGTCCCCAAGTGGGGTAAGGGGCAGATGCATTATACATACATCTGTTTCACTGATCGATTTGCTTTAGGGACAAGTTGGTGATCAGCCTTCTGTGTCCTACCAGACCGAAACATTATTTTTTCTTCGTCTCCACCGGGGATCAAACCCAGTACCCCTCGGTTCTACGCTCACGCGCCAACTTCTGTACCAAGGAGGCGGTCGCAAAGTATAACATAGTTCCCTTTTAATTTTTCACCTGACTGCTTATTATTATACTACGTAACCATAACACTTCAAACTTCCATAAACTTTTAGAAAAAACCTGCTAAAATAGCTTTCATAGTCAGTATTAGCCTTATTGGATTTGATCGTCGCCTCAATAATCAGAAAATTAGTTCTTTTCAAAGGTTTGAAAAATTAATTAATTTTCTAGACATTGTTATGGAAATTATAAATTCAGTTTACAGGGCTGAAAGACTTACGTTAGCAACAATACCTTCAAACTTGTTCAATTTAAACCTAATTGCTTCGGTATAATCATTTTCATTACTTTAAATAAAACATTATTTGAACGAATAAATTTAGTCTGATAGAACTTTTCAGTTTATGTTTAAGTTTTTGTTATATGGAAAAAGTTTAGATGTAAATCAATTTTATTGTTAATTATGTTTTAAACATGTTTGTTTAAAATTTAAAGAGTTTCAACTTGCGAGTTTGGCAATTAAATTGATATTTAAGTTAATACATTTTCAGAGTTCAAATATTAATTATATATTTTTAAACATTAACTGATGAAAATATCAGCATCAGTACAGTGGGTACTCCAATATTAATAATGCGCATGCAAATCTTCGCTAATTGTCGTATTTCCAAAATGTATTTCATTTGACTAAACAAATTTTACTAAATTATATGCATGAATAAAATGCATTTAACCACTCTATATACATATCGTCTTCGGACGCTCCGGGAATATAACAGACCGAACTGTGACGAAGATTTCTATGCGCTTTATCACTTTTGGAGTACTGTAGTAATTACTACATCTCTTGTAGCTTTTAAATAGTTTTAAAAAAACTTTTTGAATACCAATAAGTTTGTAAATATAAAGCCGAAAGAAATCTGGTCATTGATAAAGACAGTGAAATACCAAAAACACATCTTTTAACGAGCCGTGAAGGCTCTCGACTTTATCTTCAATATCAAAAATAATTTCTAGGAACGTACAACGTACATATCAACGAAGTCAACCACTGCCGTAATTACATCAAGCAGTCAATTTCTCTTTCGGGAACGATTTAATGCCTTTGGCCTCTCCCATCCCCTTTTTTCACATCAAAGGCTGTTGTCTCCAAAATTCACTCTAATTATACCGCTTTTCACGAATTGGACAACCCCTTCAGAATCGCTGAGATTTTTTATACAATTTCCTCGTAATTGTACAAAGCAACCAAATTCTGTAATTAAAATGCCGACTCGCTAGCTTATACTTTGACTGAATCTTGCATTGATTCAATTTATTTTATATTATCTTATTTTTAAGATTTTGCTTGTTACAGTCTTCTGTAAAGCTTTGCAGTCGATTGTTTATTAGGTACGTACGTAGTGACTATAGAATGAATATAGTAAGTTTCTTTGATTTTGTTTCCGATCATGAATGATTATAAATGTTTAATGAATAAATTAATGAGTCAGGGAGTGCAGTTATATCAACATCGAAGAAGTAGGTATCACGTAACAATAATTAGCCCTTACTTTAATAAGAGACTTAGAATATAGTTCCTAGGGCTTAGTCTAAAGCCCTAGGAACTATATTCGTGACATGATACATGAGCATTGTGCATATATGAACGTTCTATTGTTATATTTATATATCGAAATTAAAAAGACTTCATAAAATAGGTATCTCGTATTCCCGGAATGGCTTGCAAAGAGCAACTATGGAGTTTCTTGTCGGGTCTTCTCCATAGATAGGTCTATGGAGAAGACCCAAGAAAGCAGTACTGCTTTCTGAATCGGTGGTAATTGTTTTAAATATGTATTGACGATTCGAAAGTGCTTCTAAAAGAAGTCTAATTGAATAAATAAATGTTTGAGTTTATACAACTATATATTGCCTGTAGTGCAGTACTTTACCTGGCACCCAGTCTACACATTAGCGTACATCCCCGGGTGCACTGGCACGTGTGGTAGATCGGGTAGTCGACCCCGGGAACGCCGGACACGTTGCGCAGGTCCTGCGGCTTCTCGTGTTCCCGTAGCGTTTTGCGGTACACAACTGTATATTGCCTGTAGAGCAGTACATTACCTGGCATCCAGTCTCCACATTAGCATACATCCCCGGGTGCACAGGCACGTGTGCGCAGGAGAAGCTGGTCTCGGGCACCTGGTGGTAGATCGGGTAGTCGACCCCGGGAACGCCGGGCACGTTGCGCAGGTCCTGCGGCTTCTCGTGTTCCCGGAGCGGCTTGCGGTACACGACTTGTTGGTATTGTGGGTAGTCCTCGTATTGCTAGAAGAATTCATAAATAATATTATTATAGTATACACGTAAAAGATATATTATTCGGACGAAATGAGAAACTTTTTGACGTCGGTTAAGAAGGAAACTCAGTTTTAATTAGAAATTGCGGTTTATGAATAACAAAACAATTTGTGCAGTGAGGAAAATATCCTATCCTAAATCCTAATACTACTAACTAATATAAATGCGAAAGTTTGTGAGGATGTGTGTGTGCGTGTTTGTTACTCTTTCACGCAAATACTACTGAACTGATTACAATGAAATTTAGCACACACATAGAGGGTAACTTGGATTAACACATAGGATAGGTTTTATCCCGGAAATCCCACGGGAACGGGAACTATGCGGGTTTTCCTTTGAAACTTCTTCACTTTTCTTAATTACTTAAAAATCTGTAAAATTATTTGTTTTCGTTCTCAAAAAAAATTAAATTACACATTGATAAAATGATACATTCGTATTAATTATAGATACATCGTCGTGTTAAGCGTGTAAATATATATAAGATAAGAATCTATTTTTAATCAGCTTTACATAGAGCTTAAATTCTTCGTGAACGAGTCTAGCCAATATTGCGACATAAAAGCAAATTAAAACAATAGATTAAAATTTCCCAAAAGGATGACACGAAAAAACCAACTATTAAACTTATAATAAAGACATTACAAATGACAAAGCATGACCTTAGCAATAACTTCAAAGTCGCAAATATTAAAACGTAATAATCTAAAAACGATCAGCTTTCGTTAACTTCTAAACTTTTTGTCTTCGCAAAATGAGCTCTACATACGTGGAATAAGGTGTATATTTTTTTTGTTGCACGTGGAGGGTATTATGCCGTAGTGAAATGTCACGATTACGTCAGCACATTGACCCAACTCAAGTGAAAGGTGTGTTGAAAAAGTGGATGAAGTTATATCATACGCGAGGCCTTGACTGAGTTATTTTAGTGTTCGTATTACGTATTTTATTTGAAGCTTTTAAAAGCGGAATTTTATCATTTAAATTTCTTTTTGATAGACTTTTTTTCTGTTGAGTGAGCAGTGAGTATTAAATTACTGATGTAAATGTCAAAGTGTTTGATATATGTACACTAATTCTGTATCGGATAATATTATGTGGAATGATGTATGGTATGCAGGATTATGGGTAATGAAAACAATAATTATTATGACTGATACCAAAAAACGAAACACTCGGCTTCATTTAACTTTAGATCTGATGAATATTATCTATTTAAAAAATTCCTTAGTAAGATACCTATACCTATACTTTAATGATGAAAGAATTTTCAAAATTCATCAAATTAATTATTATTTTTAGTTGCGGAATTTTGAAAAAACACTACAACTATCATCTACGCTTTAATAAAATGTGCTAATTTTATACACATTCATAGCCATAATAGTAAATAAATGATCCCAAAATAGCAGCAAAAAGCAAAGTCAGTGTAAAATACGAAACAATTCCAACTGAAATCAGACACTAATGGACTTATTTTTGTCTCTAGTTACTTGTTACGGCTTTGTATCTTGAACTAAATCTTTTATATTCTTTTACAACTAAATGAGTTGAATCTTAGGTTTAATGTAATGGGCAGAAAGAGTTATTAACTTCAAAGAACAATAATAATTAAATGTTGAAATCAGAAGCTGCGATACTGAAAATAAAAATAAATTTACATAATTATTGATTAGTTTGCTATACGGTAAATTAAAAAATACATACTTATATTATTTATTCATTGTTGCATAAATCGACTTAAGTACGGCATGACTATTTTTCATATTTTGCTCAATACTTGATTATTGATCAATATATTCAGCTAAAAATTACTTAGTCATATAGGGAAACTTATAACATTGATAAATATTTGGCATTTACTCTAACAGGTTACAATTATCCAAATACCTCGTAAACAAAACCACGTATAAAATCTAGTTTTAAAATTATTAGTTCGAGTACAAAACCAGTATATTAAATAACATGTGATTAATTTTAGAACTCAATTTCAATTGAATTAAGGCCGTCGTATAGTTGACCCGAATATTACGTAACCAAGTTTTTATGTAACCTCAATTGTGGCCTGTCTTGTATTGTTTATGGTATTTTAATGTGCGGTTAAAGAATTAAAAACCTTTACAAGTTCTAATCTAATATGACCCTAGAGATTTTTAACCAATATTAACAATAAGTTTAAGATGAAAACTATACGATAAAATTGATTGTTATGAAACTTAGGAAAATGTATCTTTTGTATCATCATTTTGAGGATTCCAAAAATGAATTTAAAAAATATAGAGCTACAAATAAAGAATTTCTATCCAATCATGTAAATGTACGATATCAACGATATAAAATAAAGATTTCTTAAATAAACCCTATTAATAAGTTTTTAAAATCTTAACGCGGTCAAATGTTCGGCATGTTACAAACCATTCGTCATTAGATATGTATATTCAATAAAAACCCATATTTCTTAATATTCTAGTCTACTATTCTTAGTTTTTCAGCAACATAATAATCCCAATTTACGCATAATTTATATGACCATAATATACGCATTAAATATGCGTATATACTATAATTAGTACACCTTAAGTTCCTTATTAAACTTCTACTTAGGGCCAAAATAACGACCGCTCTATACTAAGTTATTAATAATAACATACAAGTACAAAGAACAAATCTAAGCCCTAAATCCCTAGCCCTAGATTACAAAAAAGGACCAAGTGAGAGGTTGTCAGGGACACCCAGCGCTTGCGCAGCGCAATCAGGATTTCTTCATCTTAGAAAATTATGCCTTCAAATAAACACCGTTATTAGATAAACAATTTTGTTTGAAATCTAAGAAAACATGTTGAAAGTATTTGAATATGAGATTTAATATTCCTGTTATTTTTTATTTTCTTGACAACTACTTTAATTTATACAGTCAATAGCATTTTAAAACAACTTATCGTGCATTTAATTTTTGTTTTCTTTTATTATTATATCTTTTGCAATTTCATATATTTCAATATTGTATCTAAACACCCAAAAGGGGTACATAGTTTTTAAAATGAATATGTACCTATAACATTTTCATCGTACTCAACGGCGATCAAAAATAACCTCTATTCTTCAAAAACTAAGTTTCATATTGCATTGAAATTTTCACTCAAGTCAACAACGAACCACAACTTCAAACCAACAAATATCGCACTTAACTCAATGATATTTTATGTATAGATACGTTATATACTCACAATATATCCAAAAAAAATGCTTCCTATGCAGTGTCAGGCACACACAAATACAAGTTTCATTTTACTTAATTTATTACATTGACAGACTGTATAAGAGAGATGGCTCTTAATAAAATGATATAAACAAAAAAGACAAAGATAGTTTGTCACTTCCGCGCAGGTGTAAGCAAAAGTCATAAGAATTCACCAATTAAATATAAATAAACAAATAGTTGCCATGGCAATTGGCATAGACTAACGACACAGAAGGTTCAATGTTATAGATGTTACGTTTCCTGCACACGTAAACAAATGTGACACTTTCATTTACTATTTAATTATTATTATGAAGTTGTATTAAAATGAAAAAGACTTTTTTGGAGATATAACTGTATTAAGCATTTATTACTAGCTGTGGTGTTCGTTTTCGGTCATCATCATTTCACCCGATGAGCACCCACTGCTGAGCATAGTCCTCCTTAAAGAACTCCATACGGACCGAACTTATGCTATTCGTTTCAAGGCAGTTCCCGGAACCCGTACCAGGTCATCACTCCAACTTGTAGGATATAATAATAGTGGTGCCTAGATGAAAAAAAGTATGAAATAAAAGAAAGGATGAAGTATAAGCCTTTTTTATCTAAGACACAAATAAAATTTATGTTCAATAGCTATTTACAGAAAAGCAAATAGCATTTTTCGTCAGTAGCGATAATCTTTTCTTTAATGTATACGTATATTCAACATCATTTTTGCAAACAAACATTTTTGCCATCACGATTTCATTGTATATAATAAATAGATATATTTGTTAATTACATGCACTGTGTGGATTTAAATATAAAAATAATCAAGTATTTACCCAAATCGAAATTAATAAAATAACCGTTCTATTTTCAATAATCGTATCTACATGATAATCTTTGAACACAGTGTGCGCTAGCTTTGTCACACTAGTGATTGAAGCAATGTTTTATCCCTTTCATTATTTCAATACAAGTGTCATTCATTAATAATTGCAAATTGTTATTTTTGCTCTAAAATTATAATATTTTAATACATTTACCTGTGATATGATATTCCTCTATCTTTCTTTATTTTACTATCGTAATTTGTGCACTTTCTGAACACACAAGAAGGCATTATTGATAATTTTAACGTTTATAACAGCATGTGCGTTCGCTGTCACAAGTCACAATCTGACTGATTCCACTGGTCCCAATTAGGACCAATTCACGGTTTACGTTTTGGTGCGTTGATAACGTATCTACCTCTTGTTTCTATATATAATATCATTGACTTAACTTACTACATACAATTTTATACAAGAACAAACTGCAAGTTTAACTGAAGGATTTTATTAGTTTCTCCTGCTAGTTCCCTTGTTTTTCTCTTAACTTTTCTTGCTATCATATTTCTGAGGTTCGTAAGTACTAATTTCTCGAATGTGTTTACGACTGAATAGTTCGCGAGAAAATATCGTAAATGTTGAATGTAGACAATATTGAACGCAAGATAAAATGATGAGAGTATTTTAAATTTTAATGTAATCATCTGTATCTAAACAACAAACATTCTAATAGTAATTACCTATTACTCTATCTATACTGAAGTAGATATAGATTAATTTTGAAAATTAGCCTGAATTCTGATAATAGCAGAAAAATGGGCATATGAATTTTTACGATGAAACATCCCTTTTTGCATTGCTTGTTATATTAAAATACTCTATAATGTATTCTAAATCCTAACAGCAATTATGCAAACTATAACCCTTAAACAATATATCAAACAATCTTTATTACTAAAAACAATTGCCGAGCGAAATATAAAGAAAAATAAATAGCACAACAAAACTCAAATGTCACATCCATATCTTTTCTCAATAGAGCGTCTTCCCTATCCATATTTTAGGAAAATATAAAAAAATGTCGACTTAATGTCAACCCTTTGGTGATAAAACCCTCCTTCTTATCACTGAGTGTGCACAAAGGAGACCCTCAAGGTATGGTAAAATAGAACTTTCTTTATATAGGTATTTTTAAACGTTTTAGCACCAATAAACCAAACTCGCTAGATGTTTCGATAGCGTTAATACTTTGTTTTAACTTCTTGAGTTTACGAAGCGAGGAAAACTAATAAAACATAACATTTCAAAACAATTGAAATCGAAAAAAAATAGCATGTACTGCGTATGGTACTTATTCGACTCAATAATAGCAGTAAGGGACGAAACATTTAAATTCTTATTTTTGAAAAAATATCTAAATTTGCTCTACAGAATACATCATATTTAACTACCTCCAAAATAACAAGTTAAAACCGATATTACAACAATAAATTACAAAACGATAAAGATCTCTTAATTTTTCGACTCCGAGAGTCCAATTCGTTTCCAAAGTTTTGATGTAATCGGCGTTAGAACCAGAATTATTGCAATAATGTAACCACACTTATGTCTTTGTCGCACTGCCCTTAGCTCGTCGATATACCATTGCTCCATATACATTGCGTTTATATTTGAAGTTGGAATAGGCCCAGTAGAGAGCAGCAAGCAATGTACTACTTTGACATGGTAAACCACGGGGCATTGTCTATTAAATTTGACCGAAGCATTCAGCTTCCTCGCGTTCATAAGGGAGTAGGAACTTTCGCAATTTTCCTTCCCTAGAGCTCCCCTTCAGTCCTTCAAAAGCGAATTACCGTTGGTTAAATTTACTCTCATTTTCGTTTGCGTCTGCTTTTTAGTTTTATTTCTTTGATCAAGCTCTTCAAAGTGTAAATTGTTTGAAACTCGGCGCGCGCGAAATTGGTATTCAGGGGTAATCTCTCAAATTTTCACCTCTTCGACGCGGTTTTTTTACTTCTCGCCCTTATTGACTGCGTTTGTTTCATCTGTGCGACTTTGTCTAATTTTTCACTTTCCTTTATGTGCAAGCTTGCACCGATTGAATACTTTTGACTTTCCTTTATTAAGTTCCGTATATACTGTCTGTTATCAATTCCAATATCTAACAGTAGCTTTGAATGAATTTAACCAGATTATTATATCAATGTGAACTGAATGATAGCTATAATACTTGTCCTTCGCAAGATTTATAACCCATATTATACAACACCAATAAAAATAAAACAAAATATATTCTTGCAAAAAATCCAAATTTCAGCATTTGGCTCTTAAAACGCATATTATATAGGTCAGAAGAGAGAAAATAAGTACATACCCCATCTTGAGTTAATGACTTATAAAAAGGAACTCGAAGTTTGGCCAGGGTAACCCGGGATAAATGGTTTGTAAGCTTTCCATTATATGGTGCATTTAGGAATATTAACGAAATGTTTTATATGAAACAGGCTGTGCCCCGCGGTTTTACCCGCATTGCTCCGCTACTGTGATAGATATAAAACCTTCTTCGATAAATGGCTATCTACCGAAATAATTTTTAAAATCGGACCAGTAGTTCCCGAGATTATAGCGCGTTCAAGCTAACAAACAAAATTCTTCATCTTTATAACATTAAGTAAGTATAAGTAATACGGATGTTTTCATTCTGTTTTAATATTGAGCAGTTTTTCTATATATAACAAAGTTTCAAATTATTAAAAAGTTACATAAATAAAGATTGATTGCATATGACATTTTGTTCTGTATCTTTTAATCTACTGCATCGATAGTGATGAAACTAGCACTGTTACATAAGTTTGTATTTATATGTAGGACAGTAAAAAATATAGTCACGGCTACGATTGAGCGTCTCGATAAATGATCAAAAGATTGTTTTACTAATTTTGGAAGCCATAAAAAGCTATTGCAATATATTTATAATTGCATTTATGATTTGTGAAAAATACTATGTTGTAATATACAAATAACTACCATGATAAAACCTACTCTTTTTCACAAAGAACTAAATATAAAATTTCGAATAATTACATTCCCGCTTTCTGAAGCGACAAAAGAACCTTCTCATAAAAGTCCAACAAAATATCCCTTCTTCATTTTACGACACGACAAAAGTTGAATTATTATATCCTCGTTTTTCAATTTACACGATCAATTTTAACATTATTTACGTAGTAAAAAAATATTGAGAACAATTGTATGATCCATACTTTATTAATATTATAAATGCGAAAGTAACTCTGTCTGTCTGTTACTCATTCACGCTAAACTACTGAACCAATTTTCATGAAATTTGGTATGAAGATATTTTGATACCCGAGAAAGGACATAGGCTACTTTTTATCCCGGGAAAATGGCGCAATCCCGGAAATCCCACAACTGCGCGGGCGAAGCCGCGGGTGAAACCTAGTATTTAATATTATTGAAATAATATATCTCTATATATAAAAAATACCATAAATAATTTTACTTTTAGGACATCACATTTCTGAAACTATTTTTTTATATAATTTGCCCGTATTAAACCTAAAGGATACCTTTCTCCAGTGCTTGCCTGGAAGGCTGGAAGCTATAGCTTAATCGCATAAATTGTATGGGTATTAAATATCTCTATCATATTTTATAATGAACTAGCTATTCCCCGCAGTTTCACCCGCATTGCCTTCCTCGATAAATGGGCTATCTAACAACGAAAGAATTTTTCAAATCGGACCAGTATTCCCTGAGATTAGCGCGTTCAAACAAACAAACAAACTCATTAGCTTTATAATATTAGTATAGATTATACAAAAATCAGCCAGAACTCACTTGTAAATATGCAGCATCAGACACCAGACCACATAGCAGGGCCCCCGTCAGCGCCCGCAGCACAGCCTTGCCCATTTCCCCACACATGTTGTATCTTTATCTTTTTTCTATCTTTTACAATTATCCTGTAGTGCACACTACTCAATAGCTCAGTGAAGACTGCTGGCTATAACACCAAACGAATTGGTCAGGTGAAAGGCCGAACAAAATTAGTTAAGCTGGTGGTTACATTTTGGAGTTCATTTTATAGAAGAGGAAAATAAGGGAAAATATTATTGTGTTTTGAGAATATATGAAGATTGAAACAAAGCCAAACTATGTTCTTTAATCACAATAAAATAAAATTATATTATGTAGTAGGGATATCATATGGATTCATTATCTCTCGATAATCTCTGCTAAGAATTTGAAGGACGCTCTATATGAGCCTTCAAAAGAATATGATTATGTGGTTAAAATATAAATCGTTAATTAATTAGAATTTGAAACAGCTGTGTAATTTACATAGTTAAATATATAACAGTATCACCAAAAATATGCAGAGATCAATAATAACAAATTTCAAACAAATTCATGAAAATGGAAATGAATTCTCGTAAATGTTTTTATACAGGATCACAGAATACATAATAGTAGCTAAACGCTACAGAACGGACACTCTCCGCCTCCCGCCAAAATTAAACACTTACCTCACCCCGCACGATCAGACATGTTATGGTACCCATTTCCCCGCAAGGACGATACCAACGACGTCTTTAGACGAAACGCAACGAAGATTGACAACATTAATCAAATTGACTTAAAGCAATTTTATTATTTTGGATTTGTGATTATCGTTTTTCGTAGAAAATGGTTAGATATTGTGCTGTTTACGGATGTATTTCATCAGAAAAACGCGAATTTTTTTTACGCTAGTCACAAATGTGCCAACCATAAAGAGTTTACACACACATTTGCAGTCTCTACAGTGTGACTGTCAAAACCTTAGGTCAAAACCTTGGTCAAAACTATAATTTTGTATGGAGTGTCCGGGGTGTGACAGGATATCAATTTTTATATTTGGTGAATAATCAAAGGAACCTAACTTGTAATACAAACAGGCTCACAAATAGTTTACTGAAAAAAAATGACTGAAATGCAAAGTGCATGCTCACAAAGCTATGTAATAGTGTAATTAAATTAGTTACTAACTGAATAGAATATTATAAAAAATGCTTATCATTTTAGTTCATCAACAAAATAGTTATTGAAACAAATATAATAAAATGTGAATAAAATAATTATATTCTATTGCCGCTGACGCATGCATGGAGGATTGATATATTCTAATATGGTTTTCACCATTGATAAAAA